>NC_089257.1:79588057-79895245 GCF_963930625.1 Muntiacus reevesi
AAAGCTCCAGTGGTCAAACCTGGTCTCCGGGCCCAGATCAAAATCCTCTCCTCCAGAGGGAACAAATCCTGGTATAGTATACAGCTCTCAGCAGCAACATTTCACAGGGAACTATTCTGTACATATGATTAGTCTAAACCTCAAACCTGAAAACTGGGAAAACAAAACCATAGCCATCACAAGTAAAATGCTATAATTCACTCTACCACCAAAGTCAGAAGGCCTCCCTGTACATGGTGATTTATGATTCACTCTTAGACTTGTGCTTAGTCCCTCAGTTGTGTCTGACTCTTTGTGAACCTATGGACTCTAGCCCATCAGGCCCCTCTGCCACGATAATTCTCCAGGTAAGAATACTGAAGTTGGTTGTCATGCCCTCTTCAAAGGGCATGTCATTCCCATCCCAAAGATCGAACCTAGGTCTCCGGCATTGCAGGCAGATTCTTTACCGTCTGAGCCACAGTTAGTCTTGCGTTGCCTCATTCTGGGTATCAGAGCCAGGTTCATTCCTGTTACCTGTATATGCACATTTTCTTCATTGTTGCACACAAGGGATTTAGGAAGGGCCCTATAGACTGGCGTCTTCACCATGAGAAAGTGTGTGTTTTTTAGTCTCTGCCCAAGATTTTCAGTCACAGTACTGTTCAACCTGGCTACCACTTTACTTCCCAGAGCATAGTTCTTTTTTTTTTTTCTTTTTTAATTACGATGCTTTGCATTTAGCTATACCTATATTTCAACAAAAGTTTACTTATTTGAATATTTATATTTTTTCATGTTTCTGTATAAATTACATCCAAGAACAAAAAAGAAGTGGTGATTTTTGCAGATTGTTTAAAAATCATGTATTTACTTTAATTGGAGGCTAATTACTTTACAATAGTGTGGTGATTTTTGATACACATCGACATGTATCCCCACATACTGAAACCCCCTCCCACTTCCTTGTTCACCCCATCCCTCTGGGGTTGTCCAGGGCACCAGCTTTAAGTGCTCTGCTTCTTGCATCAAACTTGCACTGGTCATCTATTTTACATATGCTAATATGTTTTTCTGGAACTCTCTTGCTTTTTTGATGAGCCAACGGATGTTGGCAATTTGAACTCTGGTTTCTCTGGCTTTTCAAAATCAAGCTTGAATATCCAGAAGTACATGGTTCACCTGGCTTGGAGAATTTTGAGCATTATTTTGCTAGCATGTAAGATAAGTGCTATTGTGTGGTAGATGGAACATTCTTTGACATTGCCTTTCTTTGGGATTGGAATGAAAACTGACCTTTTCTGGTCCTGTGGCCACTGCTGAGTTTTCCAGATTTGCTGGCATATTGATTGCAACAGTTTCACAGCATCATCCTTTACTACTTGAAATAGCTTAGCTGGAATTCCATCAACTCCACTAACTTTGTTCCTATTGATGCTTCCTAAGACCCCCTAAATTTCACATTCCAGGATGTCTGGCTCTAGGTGAGTGATCACACCATCATGATTATCTGGGTCATGGATATCTTTTTTGTACAGTTCCTCTGTGTATTCTTGCCACCTCTTCTTAATGTCTTCTGTTTCTGTTAGGTCCATACCATTTCTGTCCGATATTATGTCCATCATTGCATGAAATGTTCCCTTAATATCTTTAATTTTCTTGAAGTCTTTCTCTAGTCTTTCCCATTCTATTATTTTCCTTTATTTCTTTGCATTGATCACTTAGGAAAGCTTTCTTATCTTTCCTTGCTATTCTGTGGAACTCTGTTTTCAAATGGGTATATCTTTCCCTTTCTCATTTGCCTTAAGTTTGTCTTCATTTCTCAGCTATTCTTAAGGCTTCCTCAGACAAACATTTGCCGTTTTACATTTCTTTTTCTTGGAGATGGTTTGACCACACCTCCTGTACAATATCATGAACTCCCATTCATATTTCTTCAGGCAATCTGTCTATAAGATCTAATCCCTTGAATCTATTATCACTTCCACTGTAAAATGGAAAGGTGTTTGATATAGTTCATAGCTGAATGGTCTAGTGGCTTTCCCTACTTTCTTCAATTTCATTCAGAATTTTGTAATAAGGGGTTCATGATCTGAGCCACAGTCAGCTCCTGGTCTTGTTTTTGCTGACTTAATAGAACTTCTCCATCTTTGGCTGCAAAGAATATAATCAATCTAATTTCAGTATTGACCATCTGGTGATGTCCATGTGTAGAGTCTTCTCTTCTGTTGCTGGAAGAAGGTATTTGCTATGACCAGTTCATTCTCTTCTCAAGACTCTGTTAGCTTTTGACCTGCTTTGTTTGTATTCCCAAACCAAATTTGCCTGTTGCTCCAGGTATCTCTTGACTTCCTACTTTTGCACTTCAGTTCCCTGTAATGAAATGAACATCTATTTTGGGCATAGTTCCAGAAGGTCTTATAGGTCTTCACAGAACCTTCAACTTCAGCTTCTTCAGCATTACTGGTTAAGGAATACATTTGGATTACTGTGATATTGAATGGTTTGCCTAGGAAATGAAAAGAGATCATTCTGTCATTTTTGATATCAAATTGCCATCCATTGGATCACCAAAAAGCAAGAGAGTTATGGTAAAATATCTTCTTCTGCTTTATTGATTATACTAAAACCTTTGACTGTGTGGATTACAACAAAATGTGCAAAGTATTTAAGGAGATGAGAATACCAGACCATCACCTTCTTCCTAAGAAATCTGTATGCAGGTCAAGAAGAAACAGTTAGAACCAGAAATGGAACAATGGGCTGGGTCCAAACTGGAAAAGGAACAAATCAAAGCTGTATATTGTCACCTTGCTTATTTAACTTATATGCAGTGTACAGCATTTGAACTGCCAGGCTGGATGAAGCACATGCTCAAATTAAGATTGCAGGGAGAAATATAGATAACTTCAGATATGCAGATGATACTGCCCTTATGGCAGAAAGCAAAGATGAACTGAAGAGCCCCTTGATGAAAGTGAAAGAGGAGAGTGAAACAGTTGGCTTAAAACTCAGCATTCAGAAAACTAATATCATGGCATCTGGTCCCATCACTTCATGGCAAATAGATGGGAAAACAATGGGAAAAGTGACAGACTTTATTTTCTTGGGCTGGAAAGTCACTGTAGATGGTGACTGTAGACATGAATTTAAAAGATGCTTGCTCCTTGGAAGAAAAGTTATGACCAATTTAGACAGCATATTAAAAAGAAGAGACATTGCTTTGGCAACAAAAGTCTTTCTAGTCAAAGCCATGATTTTTCCAATAGTCATGTACAGATGTGAGAGCTGGACTATAAAGAAAGCTGCGTGTTGAAGAATTGGTGCTTTTGAACCATAGTGTTGGAGAAGACTCTTAAGAGTCACTTGGACTGCAAGGGGATCCAACCAGTCAATCCTATAGGGAATCAGTCCTGAATATTCATTGAAAGGGCTGATGCTGAAGCTGAAACTCCAATACTTTGGCCATCTATTGCAAAGAACTGATGAATTTGAAATGGCTCTGATGCTGGGAAACATTGAAGGTGGAAAGAAAAGAGAACGACAGAGGATGAAGTGGCTGGATGGGATCACTAACTCAATGGACATGAGAATGAGTAAGCTCCAACAGTTGGTGATGGACAGACAAGCTTGCTGTACTGTAACCCATATGGTCACAAAGAGTCAGACATGACTGAGTGACTGAAATGAACTGAACTGAATAAACATGTTTCATTGTTATTGTCTGAAATCGTCCCACCCTCGCCTTCTTCCACATAGTCCTGAAATCTGTTCTTTACATCTGCGTCTTCTCTTTTCTGTCTTGCATATAGGGTCATCGCTACCGTCTTTCTAAATTCCATATACATATACATTTATATACTGTATTGTTAATCTTTCTAACTTACTTCACTCTGTATAATAGGTTCCAATTTTATTCACCTTATTAGAACTAACTCAAAGACATTCTTTTTTATGGCTGAGTAATTTTCCATTGTGTGTATGTACCACCACTTTTTTATCCATCTTTTTTGTGTCCATATTTTAGTATTATAAACAGTGCTGCAAGGAACATTGCAGTACATGTGTCTCTTTCAATTCTGGTTTCCTTGGTGTGTCTGCCCAGAAATGGGATTACTGGGACATATGGCAGCTCTAGTTTCGGTTTTTTAAGACATCTCCACACTGTTCTCCATAGTGGCTGTACTGTTGCACCAACAGTGTAAGAGCGTTCCCTTTTCTCCACATGCTTTCCAGCATTTATTCATTGTAGACTTTTTAATGATAGACATTCTTACCAGCATGAGATGGTACTTCATGGTTATGATTTGCATTTCTCTGATAATGAGTGATGTTGAGCATCTTTTCAGTGTTTGTTAGCCATCTGTATGTCTTCTCTGGAGAAATGTCTGTTTAGCTCTTTGGCCAACTTTTTGATTGAGTCATTTATTTTTCTGGTATTGAGCTACATTCAGTTCAGTTCAGTTCAGTTGCTCAGTCGTGTCTGACTATTTGTGGCCCCATGAATCACAGCAGGCCAGGCCTCCCTGTCCATCACCAACTCCCGGAGTCAACCCAAACCCAGGTCCATCGAGTCAGTGATGCCATCCAGCTATCTCATCCTCTGTCATCCCCTTCTCCTGCCCTCTTCTCCTTCCCAGTAAAGTACTGGAGTTTCGCTTTCAGCATCAGTCCTTCCAATGAACATCCAGGACTGATCTCCTTTAGGATGGACTGATTGGATCTCCTTGAAGTCCAAGAGACTCTCAAGAGTCTTCTCTAACAGCACAGTTCAAAAGCATCAATTTTTCAGTGCTCAGCTTTCTTACAGTCCAACTCTCACATCCATACATGACCACTGGAAAAACCATAGCCTTGACCAGAGGGACCTTTGTTGGCAAAGTAATGTCTCTGCTTTTTAATATGCTATCTAGGTTGGTCATAACTTTCCTTCCAAGGAGTAAGTGTCTTTTAATTTCATGGCTGCAGTCACCATCTGCAGTGATTTTGGAGCCCCCCAAAATAAAGTCTGACATTGTTTCCACTATCTCTCCATCTATTTCCCATGAAGTGATGGGACCAGATGCTATGATCTTCGTTTTTTGAATATTGAGCTTTAAGCCAACTTTCTCACTCTCCTCTTTCACTTTTATCAAGAGGCTTTTTAGTTCCTCTTCATTTTCTGCCATAAGGGTGGTGTCATCTGCACATCTGAGGTTGTTGATATTTCTCCTGGCAATCTTGATTCCAGCTTGTGCTTCTTCCAGCCCAGCATTTCCCATGATGTACTCTACATATAAATTAAATAAGTAGGGTGAAAATATACAGCCTTGACATACTCCTTTTCCTATTTGGAACCAGTCTACCTTAGATGCTGAACACAGTGAATTGAACATAGAAAATAACCAGGACATATTTGTCATATGAATATATCTCCTTGTTTATGGTCTTACAATAAATATGGAAAGTAGATACAGTTTAGCTTTATAAAATATCCAGTGCTGGAGAAGATTCTAGTTATCAGAATGCTGCTTCATATTTGAGACATCATTTCATTATTAAAAGCACCTTCACATTTCTCTGAGAGGAGAGGACTCTTAGGAAGACTGATGTTGAGGGAGGGTGAGGCAATGAGAACCTCTCAGTGTGATGAGATTCTCAAATTCTCGGTCAAAAGTATGACACAAAGAAAATGTTCTAAAACATTATTAATTGAATTCTTATTTGCATGAGCAAATGTGTCAGAACTTTGGGCATTAGAATGTGCTAGGTAAAGTGATGTGGATTAGTAGTAAAACAGTTGTTTTTTAAAATAATTCCAGCCTTGAAGCATAGATAGGATTTAGTCAAATTAAGTTACAAATCCATGCATCAATCAAGAAAAGTCAACTTTCATTCATTTTGATAAAGCAAACCTTCAAACTGGTTTTTGTTTTGCTTTTTAGAAATAACAATAGTTTGGCACAAAGTAGAATTCAACTAGCTTTTTAAATCTATATCCAGAATTGATCTGAACAATTCAGCAAGAAGATTTTTGATTGCTTTCTTTAACCTGAAGAAAAGTAACAATATGTATAAACTATTTACAAATAATTGAAAGATTTTATGTAATAGTATTCTAATAATTATATTCTAAATGGCTTTGATAAAATAATAATGAGTGCAGTTTGGCTTACTATGATCTTTCTTAAAACCTTTTAAGATCTTAATCTTCCTTGAAAGCTGGCAAATCTAGAAGTAGTTTTCAGTTTTTAATTTTGATCAAGACTGCACAGGGGAGGGTCCCAAGATGGTCAAGGAATAGGACAAGGTGAAAACTTTCCCTCCCACAAGTTCATCAAAAGATCATTTGAAAGTTGAGCAACTTCCACAAAACTTATGAACGCTGGTGGAGGACACCAGAATGCCAGAAAAGCAGCCCAATCTCTTCAAAAGGAAGGATTAGATTACCAGCTTGATTACTCTCCCCCCTTTTGATGTTCCCTTTTCTCCTCCAGGTCACCTCTAGCTCCTTCCTCCCTTTCTCTTCTCTACACAACTCTGTGAATCTCTCTGAGTGTTGGGATGTGGAGAGCACTTAGAGATTAGATTACTGGCTAGGTTACCCCTTTCAACACCCTCTTTCTTTCTCCTGGTCACCTCTATCTCCCTCCTCCCTCTTCTCTTCTCTATATAACTATGTGAGTCTCTCTGGGTGTTCCTGTCTGTGGAGAATGGTTTCACCAGTAATTTAAGGATTTTATCTTCTAGGCTGTTTTGATGGAGAAGTCTTGAGGCTGCTGAAAGAGAAGGATTGAAAACCAGAAGCAGAAGGCTTAACTCCAAAACTTTAGAATATGAGAGAACTCCTGACTCCAGGGAGCATTAATAGACAAGAGCTCACCCAAAAGTCTCCACATGTACACTGAAACCAAGCTCCACCCAAGAACCAACAAGTTCCAGTGCAAGACACACCACTCTAATTCAACAAAACAGGAGTGCAACCCTGAATATTTAAGATGGACTGCCCAAAGCCATGCCAAACTATAGACACCCCAAAATCACTACTGGACACCTCATTGCACTCCAGAGAAAAGAGATTCAGTTCCACGCACCAGAACACAGGTACAAGGTCCCTCAACCGGGAAACCTTTAAAAACCATTAGTACAAACCCACCCATAGGGAGCAGACTCCACAATTAAGAGGAACCACGAAATTCCAGCCTGCAGAATGGGCACATGAAACACAGCAATCTAAACAAAATGAAAAGGCAGAGAAATATTCTGCAGGTGAAGGAGCATGATAAAAACCCACAGAAACAAACAAACTAACAAACAAAAGGAGGAGATAGGAAGTCAACATAAAAAAGAATTCAGAATAATGAGAGCAAAGATGATCCAAAATTTTGAAAACAAAATGGAGTTACAGATAAATAGACTAGAGACAAGGATTGAGATGATGCAAGTAATGTTTAACAAGGAACTAGAAGAAATAAAGAAGAATCAATCAATAAAGAATAATGCAATAACTGAAATCAAAAGCACTCTGGGGGGAACCAGCAGTAGAATAACTGAGACAGAAGAGAGGATAAGTGAGGTGGAAGATAGAATGGTGGAAATAAATGAAGCAGAGAGGAAAAAAGAAAAAAAAAGAATTAAAAGAAATAAAGATAACCTCAGAGAGCTCTGGGAGAATGTTAATCACCCCAACATTCGAATCATAAGTATACCAGAAGAGGAAGACAGAAAGAAAGGTCATGAGAAAATACCTGAGGGGATAATTCTCAAAAACTTCCCAAATATGGGGAAGGAAATAGCCACCCAAGCCCAAGAAACCCAGAGAGTCCCAAACAGCATAAACCCAAGGCAAAACACCCCCAAACACATATTAATCAAGCTAAAAAAGATCAAATACAAAGAGCAAATATTAAAAGCAGCATGGGAAAAGCAACAAATAACACACAAGGGAATCTCCATAAAAATTAACAGCTGACCTTTCAATAGAACTCTTCAGGCCAGAAGGGGATAAATGTTAGGACATATTTAAAGTGATGAAAGAGAAAAACCTACAACCAAGATCACTCTATTCAGCAAGGATCTCATTCAGATAAGAAGCAGAAATCAAAAACTTCACAGAAAACAAAAACTGAGAGTATTCAGCACCACTAAACGAGCTCTTCAACAAATGCTCAAGGATCTTCTCTAGACAGGAAACAGTAAAGGTTTATAAAAATGAACCCAAAGCAACAAAGTAAGTGGGAGCAGGATCATACTTATCAATAATTACCTTAAATGTAAATGGGTTAAATGCTCCAACCAAAAGACAAAGGTTTACCAAATGGATCCAAAAGCAAGACTACTATATATGCTGTCTACAAGAGACCTACCTCAAACCCAGGGACACATACAGATTGAAAGTGAAGGGCTGGAAAAACACATTTCATGCAAATGGGGACCAAAGAAAGCAGGAGAGGCAATACTCAGAGCAGATAAAATAGACTTTGAAATAAAGACCATGATAAGAGACAAAGAAAGAAATTACATAATGATCAAAGGATCAATCCAAGAAGAATATATAACTTTTATAAATATATATTCACCCAATGTAGGAGCATCTCAGTACTTACAAGTGCTAACAAGTATGAAATGGGAAATTAACAGCAACACAATAATATTGGGGGACTTTAATTCCCTATCCACACCTATGGGTAGATTAACTAAACAGAAAACTAGCAAGGAAACACAAACTCTAAGTGATACAATGGACACATTAGACCTAAATGATATCTATAAGGCATTTCAACCCCAAACAATGGAATTTATCTTTTTTCTCAAATGCCCACAGAACATTCTCCAGGATAGATCACATCCTGGGCCATAAATCTAACCTTGGTAAATTTTAAAAAAAGACTAAAATTATTTCAAGCATCTTTTCCAGTGACAGTGTGGTCAGATTAGATGTTAACAACTGGAAAAAAAGTCTGTTAAAACTACAAGCATGGAGACTAAACAATGCACTCCTGAATAGCCAAAAGATCATGGAAGAAATCAAAAAGAAAATCAAAATATGCATAGATACAAATGAAAATGAAAACATGACAACCTAAAACCTATGGGATTCATTAAAAGCAATGCTAAGAGGGAAGTTCATAGCAATACAAGCTGACTTCAAGAAATAAGACAAACATTAAATAAAGAACCTAACTTTACACCTAAAGCAACTAGAAAAAGGAGAAAAAAAGAAGGCCAAAGTTAGTAGAAGGAAAGAAATAAAAAAAAATCAGAGCAAAAATAACAGAAAAAGAAATGAAGAAAACTATAGCAAAAGTCAATGAAACTAAAAACTGGTTCTTTGATCAGATAAATGAAATAGACAAATCATTAGGCAGACTCATCAAGAAAAATAGGGAGATGAATCAGATTAATAAAATTAAAAATGAAAATTAAAAAAAATTACAACATACACCACAGAAATGCAAAAGATCATAAGATATCACTATGAGCAATTATATGTCAATAAAATGGACAACTTGGAAAAAATGGACAAATTCTTAGAAAAGTATAACCTTCTAAAACTGAACCAGGAAGAAATAAAAAAAAATCTTAACAGACTCATCACAAGCATGGAAATCGAAGCTCTAATAAAAAAAAAAAAAAAAAAAAAAATCTTCCAACAAACAAAAGCCCAGGACCAAATGACTTAACAGGTGAATTCTATCAAACATTTAGATAAGAGCTAACACCCATCCTACTCAAACTCTTCCAGAAAATTGAAGAGGAAGGCAAACTCCCAAACTCATTCTATGATGCCACCATCAGTCTAATACCAAAACCAGACAAAGATGTCACACACACAAAAAGAAAACTACATGCCAATGTCACTGATAAACATAGATGTACAAATTCTCAACAAAAATCTAGCAAACGGAATCCAACAACATATTAAAGATCACACCTCATGACCAAGTGGGCTTTATCCCATGGATGCAAGGGTTCTCCAATAATCACAAAGCAATCGATATGATGCATCATATTAACAAATAGAAAGATAAAAACCATTCGTCTCAAGAGATGCATAGAAATCCTTTGACAAAATTCAACACCCATTTATGAAAAACAAAAACAAAAACAAAAAAACCTCTCCAGAAAATAGGCATAGAAGGAATTTACCTCAACATAATAAAAGCCATATATGACAAAATCACAACAAACATTATCCTCAATGACAAAATATTGAAAGCATTTCCTCTAAAATCAGGAACAAGACCAGGATACCCAATCTCAGCACTACTCTTCAATAGCTTTGAAAGTCCTACCCAAAGAAATCAAAGAAAAATAAAAGGGATCTAGATAGGAAAAGAAGTAAAACTCTCACTGTTTGCAGATGATATGATCCTCTACATAGAAAACCTTAGAGATACTACCAGAAAATTGAGTGAATATGGTAAATTTGGAGGATATAAAATCAATACACAGAAATTCCATGCATTCCATACACTAACAATGAGAAAATAGAAAATGAAATTAAAGAAACATTCCCATTCACCACTGCAGTGAAAAGAATAAAATACTTAGGAACAAAATTTACCTAAAGAAACAAAAGACCCATACATAGAAAACTAGACAACACTAATGAAAGGAATCAAAGACGGCACAAATAGGTGGATAAATATACCGATCGTGGATTGCAAGAATAAATAGAATGATAATGAGTGTACTATACAAAGCAATATAAAGATTCAACGCAATCCCTATCAAGCTTCCAACAGTATTTTTCATAGAACTAGAACAAATACTTTCACAATTTGTATGGAAACACAAAAAGCCTTGATTTTTCTAGATTATCAAAGCAATCTTGAGAAAGAAGGATGGAACTGGAGGAATCAATCAACCTGTCTGACTTCAGAATATACTACAAAGCTACTGCACTCAAGACAGTATGGTACTGGAACAATGACAGAAAAATAGATCAATGGAAAAAAAAAGAGAAAGCCCAGAGGTAAATCCACACACCTCTGGACACCTTATCTTTGAGAAAGGAGGCAAAACTATACAATGGAGAAAAGATAATCTCTTTAACACGTCGTGCTGGGAAAACTGGGTCAACCACCTGTGAAAGAATGAAACTGGACCACTTACTAATACCATACACAAAAATTAACTAAAAATGTTTGAGTTTGTAAATGTAAGGCCTAAACTATAAATATAAGTAAGATAAAACATTTTTGGTCTCTAAATGTAAGATCAGACACTATAAAACTCTTACAGGGAAACATAGGTTGAACACACTCTGGCATAAATCACAGCAAGATCCTCTCTGGCCCACCTCCTAGAGTAACAGAAATAAAAATGAAAATAAATATATGGGATCTGATTAAACTTAAACACTTCCACAAATGAAGGAAACTATAAGCAAGGTGCAAAGGAGCCTCCAGAATGGGAGAAAATAATAGCAAATGAAACAACTGACAAAGAATCTCTAAAACATACAGGCAGCTAATGTACTGGACATGGAACAGACTGGTTCCAAATAGGAAAAGGAGTACATCAAGGCTGTATATTGTCACCCTGATTACTTAACTTATATGCAGAGTATATTATGAGAAACGCTGGGCTGGAAGAAGCGCAAGCTGGAATCAAGATTGCTGGGAGTAATATCAATAATCTCAGATATTCAGACGACACCACCCTTATGGCAGAAAGTGAAGAGGAACTAAAAAACCTCTTGATGAAAGTGAAAGAGGAGAGTGAAAAAGTTGGCTTAAAGTTCAACATTCAGAAAATGAAGATCATGGTATCTGGTCCCATCACCTCATGGGAAATAGATGGGGAGATAGTGGAAACAGTATCAGACTTTATTTTGGGGGGCTCCAAAATCACTGCAGATGGTGATTGCAGCCATGAAATTAAAAGACACTTACTCCTTGGAAGGAAAGTTATGACCAACCTAGATAGCATATTAAAAAGCAGAGATATTACTTTGCCAACAAGGGTCTGTCTAGTCAAGGCTATGGTTTCTCCAGTAGTCATGTATGGATGTGAGAGTTGGACGCTGAAGAAAGCTGAGCACCAAAGAATTGATGCTTTTGAACTGTAGTGTTGGAGAAGACTCTGGAGAGTCCCTTGGACTGTAAGAAGATCCAACCAGCCCATCCTAAAGGAGATCAGTCCCGGGTGTTCATTGGAAGGACTGATGCTGAAGCTGAAACTCTCATACTTTGTCCACCTCATGCGAAGAGATGACTTATTGGAAAAGACCCTGATGCTGGGAGGGGTTGGGGGCAGGAGGAGAAGGGGATGACAGAGGATGAGATGGCTGGATGGCATCACTGACTCGATGGACATGAGTTTGAGTAAACTCTGGGAGTTTGTGATGGACAGGGAGGCCTGGCGTGCTGCGATTCATGGGGTCGCAAAAGTCGGACACGACTGAGCGACTGAACTGAACTGAACTGAGGGAGTTAAAAACTGCCCTTTTTTCTAATATAATTCATCATTTGATGAGGAAAATAACATCAAATTTCTAAATAATTACACATTTTCAATTGTGGAACGTACAAAATAAAGAGGAAACAGTAGGAGGGCATTAACACTGAGGTGTGTTTTATGACTAAGAATGTTTTACTGAAGAAGTTGCAATTTTTTGGATATATAAGCAATTATATGTTAGCTAGGATAAGAAGGTATTGGAAAGAGGAAAAACATGTAGTCTCTTATCCATCTCTCAATATTTAATTTACTTATATATTGATAAAAAATAGAACATTCAATATTGATTGATTGATTTTACTGAAGTAAAAAATTAAGCAATTAATTTGTAGTTTGGAACACAGTTATTAGGTTTTACCTGTCAATGATGATAAGACTACAACTAATTAATGACCCTGTCATTTTTGTTCTCAGAGTTGTTGAAATTAGACATATGATGGAAGAGAATACTTCTACCTCTATATTTTTTCCAGACTGATTAAAAGTCTTTGCAGTCATATACCAGTAACTTTGCTTTTGTTCAAACATCTTTTTTACTTTCTCCTTGCCATGAAATCTGATGAAGTGGTTCAGTAGGTGAAGGTGGAAGGCTTCCAAGAGTGTGAGTCAATAATAACTTTCAAAACTTCCCTGTACAGGGTCACAAAACAATAAAAGAGGAAAAAGTGTGACAGAAGTAATATTTTATTTTAGAGTCTAATCTTAGTCTGAAAGAATGTAGTCTTTTATTTACTTTTTAGTAAGTAGTACTTTAAACTTTTAATGTATTTTATGTGTAACTCTTAGTCAAAGATTTTCATTTTATGTGTTAGGTTGTGTCATGTGTATTTTTAAAGATATTATTATTGTCCTTCATATCTGAATGAGATCCTTGCTGGGTACAGTAATCCTACAGGTTGTAGGTTATTCTCTTTCATTACTTTCAGTATGTCCTGCCATTCCCTTCTGGCCTGGAGGGTTTCTATTGATAGATCAGCTGTTATCCTTATGGGAATCCCTTTGTGTGTTATGTTGTTTCTCCCTTGCTGCTTTTAGTATTTGTTCTTTGTGTTTGATCTTTGTTAATTTGATTAATATGTGTCTTGGGGTGTTTCACCTTGGGTTTATCCTGTTTGGGACTCTCTGGGTTTCTTGGACCTGGGTGGCTATTTCCTTCCCCATTTTAGGGAAGTTTTCAGCTATTATCTCCTCGAGTATTTTCTCATGGCCTTTCTTTTTGTCTTCTTCTTCTGGGACTCCTATGATTCGAATGTTGTGGCATTTCATATTGTCCCAGAGGTCCCTGAAGTTGTCCTCATTTCTTTTGATCCTTTTTTCTTTTTTCCTCTCTGTTTCATTTATTTCCACCATTTTGTCATCTACCTCACTTATCCTATCTTCTGTCTGCGTTATTCTACTCTTGGTTCCCTCCAGAGTGTTTTTGATCTCATTTATTGCATTATTCATTTTTAATTGACTCTTTTGTATTTCTTCTAGGTCTTTATTAAACATTTCTTGCATCTTTTCAATCTGTCTCCAGGCTATTTATCTGTAACTCCATTTTGTTTTCAAGATTTTGGATCATTTAATAGTCATTGAAACTCTATCATCTACTGATATCTAGCTATCATCTGTAACTTCCTATCTTCTAACTACACAAAAACATATTTCCTTCAGCTTTAAAACAGCATTTTGAAATACAAAGGTGAATTCCCCATTAAAAATGTGTTATAAAATACAAAATACAACTAACAGATATGGATTTTATATAATAAGTTATTTAATAATGGTATACATTTCATACCAAATAATAAATTTAGTCATTTGAGTATTTATATAGCATTTTACTTAGCATAGTTATATTTTGCTGTTGTTTAGTCAATAAGTCATGTCCAATGCTTTTGCAACCCCATGTACTGTAGCCTGGTTCCTCTGTCCATGGGATTTCCTGGGCAAGAATACTGGAATGGATTGTCATTTCTTTCTCCAGGAGATCTTCCTGACCCAGGGATCAAATCCACATTTCTTGCTTTGGTGGGCAGATTCCTTAACACTGAGCCTCCAGAGAAGCTCCAGTTTTATTTTAGACATATATATATATATATAAATTTCAGAAAACTGTATGAAGTAATATTAAAGAATTGCTAAGAATTTTATTATTGAAAAGCATAAAGCAGAAATAATACTGGTGACTAAATGGACTCAATCAAAATTTGCAATATAGAGTGCATTATTGCAGTCATATTTGCATTTGTCTTTTTATGCTTTAAATACCTATTGAGATGGTATATGTATATATGAAGTTTCTTTATTCATTTATTCATCCATGGATACTTAGATTGCTTCCATATCTTGGTTATTATAAATAATTCTGTAATAAACATGAGATAGCACATGCCTTTTGTTAAGTTTTTCCTTTTTTTTTTTTTTTTTTTTTCAAGATAAATACCCAGAAGTAGAATAGCTAGATAATATGATAGGTCTGCTTTGAAATTTCTTAAGAACTTTCACACTGTTTTTCATAGTGCCTGCACTCATTTATATTACTGCCAACAGTGCACAAGAGTCCCTTCTCCATTCTTCCGAAAACTTGCAGTTTCTCCCTCACACATGTTAATTCTGTATTTTTGATGACAGCTGTTCTAACAAGTATAGCATAATATTTTATTGTGGTTATGTTTTTCATTTACCTGATGATTAACGACACAGCATTTTTCCATATATCTGTTGGTCTGTACATCTTGAAAAAATGTCTATTTATATCCTCTGCTCATGATTAAATTGTATTTATTTTTGGTTTTGGATTTTTGGTAGGTTTTTAGTTTTGTTTAGCCTTTTCTTTCTTTTTAGTTGTATAAGTTCTGCATATATTTTGCATATTAACCCCTTATCAGATATACAATTTGAAAATATTTTCTCCCATTCAGGAGGTTGCCTTCCCATTTGTTCCTGTGTCTTTCAGAAACTTCTCAGCTTGATATAAGCCCACTCATTTATTTATTTATTTATTTATTTATTATTTTTTTTGCTTTTGTTTCTTGTGTCATATTAAAGAAAAATCCATTGCCAACACTAATGTCAATCAATTTCCCACCTAGGTTTTCTTCTAAAAGTTTTATAGTTTCAGGTCTTATCTTTAATCCATTTTGAATTAATTTTTGTGTATGGCATAAGATAGTGGTTCAGATTCATTGTTTTGCCTGTGATTTTCCAACATTCCCACACAATTTATTCAAGAGACTATCCTTTCTCCATTTTGTATTCTTGGCTCTTTTGTCATCAATTAATTATTCATATATGATGACTTTATTTCTAGGCTGTTTATTTTGACCCATTGATCTATGTGTCTGCTTTTATGCCAATTCCATTTTTTTTAAATTACAATAATTTTGTAATATAGTTTGATGCCAGGGAATATGATGCCTCTAGCTTCAAGAATACTTTAATTATTGGGATGTTTTGTGATTCCATACAACTTTTAGGTTCATTTATTTCATTGCTGTGAATAATGTCATTGTGATTTTGATTGAGATTGCATTGACTCTGCATACTGTTTTGATAAGAAAAAGATAAGAGAAACAAGCTATCAGTGGACACTTCAGAATTTCTACTTGGAGTTTTCTGAAAGTAACATTCTAGTTTAAAAGAAGATTTGTTTTAAAGCTGCCTTGTTTTATATACTGTCTTTTCTCAGGAGTAGCTTTGGAGACACTGAAAGAAATTATGTTAAAATATTCCTAAGAAGCCCCTTGACGACACTAATGATACCTGCTTGTGAATTTTAAAAACTCTTATTTTTAAAAAGTGTTTTGGAAAATAATAGTTCTGTAAAATGTTAATTTAAAAAGAAACCTCCATATAACATCAGTTGACACATATTTATAATTTAAAAATCTTGGAAAGTCAACCAATTCTCAAAGGACACTCAGGATTGTCTATTTTCCTATAATGTGGCTATTTCCTTTAATGCTGTTCTTAGTTGCTCAGTAATGTCCATCTCTTTGCAACCCCATGGACTTTAGCCCACCAGGCTTCTCTGTCTATGGGGAGTCTCTAGGCAAGAATACTGGACTGGGTTGCCATTCCCTCCTCCAGGGGATCTTCCCAACCCAGGGATCGAATGAAGGTCTCCTGCATTACAGGCAGATTCTTTACCTTCTGAGCTGCTTGTGAAGCCCAAGAATACTGGAGTCGGTAGCCTATCCCTTCTCTAGGGGACATTCCTGACCCAGGATTTGAACTGGGATCTCCTACATTGCAAGTGTATTTTTTTACCAGCTGAGCTACCATGGAAGCTCTTTCCTTTAGTATCCATTGTCAAATATTCCTGGCCAGAGACTTTCCTAGTATTTATACCAGCAAGGGTAAAGTTGGGAACTTTCTTACTATGATATAAAACCAGAAGTCCCCTCTTTAAAAAATAAAGACTTGAAGTCAGTAAAATATGACCTTTTAGTACCCAGTAGATCAGCAAATGTAGGTGTTTTCTAGTCTCAGAAGACACTAAAGCAATTCTGTAGATAATCAACAGGTGACTTTAGAGACTTCTAAGAAGTCTTTACTCAGGGGGATTCTAGAAATGCTAGAGGTCATGAAGTGTAGTTGGTGAAAACCACTTGGCTGCTCAGTTTTCCATACTCTATGAACAGCTCAAGTGTTAATAAGCCATTCCTTGATGACTGGCTAAGGTGGAAACATGAAAATTTTCCTCTACTGACACATTGTTAGAGGCTAACCTACTCTGGGACAGAACTTTGATGTTAGCTGAATTAGCTGGAATTTTAGATGACCATATGTGCAAAACCTCATGATTTGGGTTTCAAAACACCAGCATTGTCACAAAGGCAACATTAATCAAAATGCTAATAATTTTTTTACATAGTGTAATTATAATTAAATTGATTGTTGTTGCTAAATCATGTCAAAGTCTTTGTGACCCCATGGACTATTGCACACCAAGCTCCTCTGTCCATGAGATTTCCCAGGCAAGAATACTGGAGTGGATTGCCATTTCTTTCTCCAAAAGAGCTTTCTGATTTGGGTTATTTTTTATCTAGTCCAAGTCATGATTGTATAGATAGAGTGTTTGGCCAAGTCTGGCTCATGAACTGTGCGAGATCGTTACTTTACAACCAGACCACAACATCCCTATGATTGTCTCTGGGGTTACCTGGAAGTCACCTAAAGACTTGTCAGTGGTAAAAATGAGATGAGGTGGATAGTAATTTTTAATGTGTGTTTTAAAGTTGAAACTCTTCTGGCAGAACCCAGTACCACTGTCTAGCACTGTGTAGAGAATGATTGACATATGGCAGCCTGGTTTTCCTATTAAATCTGTGGCTTATTGAAACAAAGAAAAAACCATAAAAATTTCTACTGAAGCTCTCTTAAAATGAAGATCTACCTGCATGCCTTGATAGATCATAATCCAGAGGTAAAGCGTATCCAGTGAAGCATAAAAAGGACCTGGCACCTGCATTTAGAGGTTTTTGAGACCTCTGATTGTACTTTATCCTTTACTTTTATTGGAAATGCTTATTATCTGTGGAATCCTGTGAGTTCTTTCAGTTATCTGTGCAACTGTTGCATTAACTAACTGGTTAAGGTAAACCTTTCACGTAATCTAAATATACACATATCTATGTCTATTATTTTTTAGCAAATTTTATTCTGCAGTTTAATTCATAAACTCATATAAATTATTTCAGATTTAGAAAAATCATAATAATACTAGGCCACATGTACAAAACTTTTTACATTTATAGTAAGTCATGTTTTACCATCAAAAAGCTCTGTGAGAATTGATGCCAATTTTTTTCTTGCTATATGTTAAGTGAAGGAGGTTAGGTCTCTTCTCATTTTCATCAATTTCTTAACAAGTAAAAATATGCAAATAGAGTCCGAGAAAAAAATTCAATCTAAGCCATCTGTGATGCTGAGTTATAGCAACTTGAAAAGTAGGGAAATTTCCAATTTTCTGCAGAAGGGAATTTTGGTGAACATCCTAAAGTTTCAGAGAAGTTTCCCAAACTGAGATCTTCCATATGCAATTTATGCAATGGATATTCTCTAATAGCAGTTTGTAATCAAAGTTTCAGTGATTTTAGTATTATATTAAAGAGTTATTCACTCTAGTTCTGTGAAAAATACCGTTGGTAGCTTGATAGGGATTGCATTGAATCTATAGATTGCTTTGGGTAGAATAGCCATTTTGACAATATTGATTCTTCCAATCCATGAACACGGTATGTTTCTCCATCTGTTTGTGTCCTCTTTGATTTCTTTTATCAGTGTTTTATAGTTTTCTATGTACAGGTCTTTTGTTTCTTTAGGTAGATATACTCCTAAGTATTTTATTCTTTTTGTTGCAATGGTGAATGGTATTGTTTCCTTAATTTCTCTTTCTGTTTTCTCATTGTTAGTGTATAGAAATGCAAGGGATTTCTGTGTATTAATTTTATATCCTGCAACTTTACTATATTCGTTGATTAGCTCTAGTAATTTTCTGGTAGAATCTTTAGGGTTTGCTATGTAGAGGATCATGTCATCTGCAAACAGCGAGAGTTTCACTTCTTCTTTTCCTATCTGGATTCCTTTTACTTCTTTTTCTGCTCTGATTTCACAATTTGTATGGAAATACAGAAAACCACGAATAGCCAAAGTAATCTCGAGAAAGAAGAATGGAACTGGAGGAATCACCCTCCCTGACTTCAGACTCTACTACAAAGCCACAGTCATCAAGACAGTATGGTACTGGCACAAAGACAGAAATATAGATCAATGGAACAGAATAGAAAGCCCAGAGATAAATCCACGAACCTATGGACACCTTATCTTTGACAAAGGAGGCAAGGATATACAATGGAAAAAAGACAACCTCTTTAACAAGTGGTGCTGGGAAAACTGGTTAACCACTTGTAAAAGAATGAAACTAGAACACTTTCTAACACCATACACAAAAATAAACTCAAAATGGATTAAAGATCTAAATGTAAGACCAGAAACTATAAAACTCCTAGAGGAGAACATAGGCAAAACACTCTCTGACATAAATCTCAGCAGGATCCTCTATGACCCACCTCCCAGAATATTGGAAATAAAAGCAAAACTAAACAAATGGGATCTAATGAAACTTAAAAGCTTTTGCACTACAAAGGAAACTATAAGTAAGGTGAAAAGACAGCCCTCAGTTTGGGAGAAAATAATAGCAAATGAAGAAACAGACAAAGGACTAATCTCAAAAATATACAAGCAACTCCTGCAGCTCAATGCCAGAAAAACAAATGACCCAATCAAAAAATGGGCCAAAGAACTAAACAGACATTTCTCCAAAGAAGACATACAGATGGCTAACAAACACTTGAAAAGATGCTCAACATCACTCATTATTAGAGAAATGCAAATCAAAACCACAATGAGATACCATTACACGCCAGTCAGGATGGCTGCTATCCAAAAGTCTACAAGCAATAAATGCTGGAGAGGGTGTGGAGAAAAGGGAACCCTCTTACACTGTTGGTGGGAATGCAAACTAGTACAGCCACTATGGAAAACAGTGTGGAGATTTCTTAAAAAACTGGAAATAGAACTGCCATATGACCCAGCAATACCACTTCTGGGCATACACACCGAGGAAACCAGATCTGAAAGAGACATGTGCACCCCAATGTTCATCGCAGCACTGTTTATAATAGCCAGGACATGGAAGCAGCCTAGATGCCCATCCGCAGATGAATGGATAAGGAAGCTGTGGTACATATACACCATGGAATATTACTCAGCCGTTAAAAAGAATTCATTTGAATCAGTTCTAATGAGATGGACGAAACTGGAGCCCATTATACAGAGTGAAGTAAGCCAGAAAGATAAAGAACATTACAGCATACTAACACATATATACGGAATTTAGAAAGATGGTAACGATAACCCTATATGCAAAACAGAAAAAGAAACACAGAAGTACAGAACAGACTTTTGAACTCCGTGGGAGAAGGTGAGGGTGGGATGTTTCAAAAGAACAGCATGTATATTATCTATGGTGAATCAGATCACTAGCCCAGGTGGGATGCATGAGACGAGTGCTCGGGCCTGGTGCACTGGGAGGACCCAGAGGAGTCGGGTGGAGAGGGAGGTGGGAAGGGGGATCGGGATGGGGAATACGTGTAACTCAATGGCTGATTCGTGTCAATGTATGACAAAACCCACTGAAATGTTGTGAAGTAATTGGCCTCCAACTAATAAAATAAAATTTAAAAAAAAAAAAAGAAAGAAAGAAAAAAAAAAAAAAAAGAGTTATTCACATTAAAAACTGAAACAATGTCTTATTTGCATTTGATGAATACCACAATTTATAACTTGAAATTATAGCTTAAATTAGCTACAAAATTAAACTTAATTAACTAAAGACCGTCATTTCATGCCAAATATCATATTTGATAATTTAAAGATCCTTTTATTGCATTAGTTTCATTTATGGATCTTGGGTTTTACCTGAGCTGTCAGAACTTGGAACTCATTTTTTTTTTCAATATATTCACCTCTACTAAAGTCTGATTGTTTATTTTCCTGAATGTTACAGTGGAACCTGTTTTATTTTTCTATGATATGAAATGATAGCCCAGGTATAAAATCAAACAAGACATATAATACTAAAAATTAAATTGGTCTTAGTCTATTAAGGAAAACTCAGGTACAAGTAAGAAAAAATATGCCAGTACTCCTGCCAGGATTCTTAGCTTTTACTATACTCTATAATACCTGACATCAGCTTCTAGGAGACACTGGATTGACAGGTTAATTATAGAATATGTAAAACTATATGTACAGCTAACAAATCAAACAAGTATTCATTCACCTGGCACTCCACCAGAAAACAGCAGACAACTTTTATTTGAAACTATTTGAAGATACAGATCATATAATGCATGACATTGAAAATTCCCATAACAAATGCATAGTGAGGCTGCCAGCAAGACTACTGATTCACATTCACACAAAAATTTATGGGAAGAAAAAAAGAAGCCTCTATTTACTTCAAAGTAAATGAATTCTCCTATTAGGATGGGCTGTACAATAGTATGCTGCATGATATCCTTCAAGTTGAATGAGATCACCTTCAAGTTTTACCATTACCACACTGATGTTTTGACATAACTTTAAAATTATATTCTATCCTTTACCATTTTGCACCAAAGAGATGCATATACTGACAAGGAATTTCTTGATCTACTGTCTTTGGGCCAAGGAAAATATTTTTTCATCTGGATATATACAGACGAGTTAACCTTGCCTTGGAATCAATCTGAACAGTTAAAAGTAGTCATAAGTAACTCCTGTAAGAATAAATCTATCTTGAAATGATAAAACATTCAGAGGACAATTATATCAATACAAGACTCTGATTTTCCTGAAAGCCATGTCTTCCCAGCTATGATGTTAATGTGTCTGGCTAGGCATGACCTTGATATTTCATGTTATTTTGACTATAAATGAGCCTTAAAGAAGTACAAGACATATTTCACAAGAGTAAGAATTGTTCTGTTCATCTTAGCCAAAATTATTTCTCCTCACTGTTGTGCCATATGTTCTGTGCAGATTGTCTATTTGGCTACTGCGATCAGCCCTGGAAATAGCCTCATTTCAGTGGTGAAATGATTTCTGTATGAAAGGAGCTTGCAGGGCACTTGGGAAACACACAGGATAAGTGGATCTGTATCACACTAAGAAGCTTTTATTAGTGTGAGATTGTGTTCAATCTTTTGACAAATCCACACACAGGATAAATGAATGCATTCTAATGTGGGGTCTTTGGCAGAAACATAGCTTGACTATTATTCCTTTGTTATATATCTTAATTCTGGATTATAGAATCTGTATTATTTTCACTGGAGAAACAAATATAATCTCAGCTTCTGGTGGTTACCTAACCTCCAAAGTTATGAATGACTGCTATTTATTGAGGACTGACATTATTCCAGGCCCTTTTTAAAGAAATGGACATGTATTTATTCACATTTTTCTGGGCATTTTTACATGACAGATCAATATATTATGACTATGTTGAAAAAATAAGGTTCAGCTAATTTGAATTAAAAAATTCAGACAATATTTTAGTACCTATCGAAGGTGGATTTATTGGAAAGTTAATGAAGACAATGAACTCATGGTTGTTCACTGGTAAGGACTTCTTCCAGTGTTCTAAATGAAGTCCCACAATTAGGTTCATATGTTTCTACCTTATTTAGTATTAGTAATGTTTTATTATTTTTATGGATGGTTTCTCAATTTTAACAAATTTCGTTTGTCACACACTTTTTATTGACCCTGATAATTGTATACAAATTTCCAATCACTTTCCTAGATACTTGAGATAACTCAGTAAATAAGGTTCTTACATTCTAGAATTCCGCACTGACTGTGTAGATCACAACAAACTGGAAAATTCTTAAAGAGATGGGAATACCAAACCACCTGAACTGTCGATATCCATATGCAGGTCAAGAAGCAACAGTTACAGCTGTACATGGAACAATGGACTGGTTCCAAAATGGGAAAGGAGTATGTCAAGGCTCTATATTGTCACCCTGCTTATTTAATTTCTATGTAGAGTACAGCATGCAAAATGCTGGCATTGATGAAATACAAACTGGAATCAAGATTGCCAGAAGAAATATCAATAACCTCAGATACGCAGATGACACCAGCCTTATGACAGAAAGTGAAGAACTAAAGATCATCTTGATGAAAGTGAAAGAGGAGAGTGAAAAAGGCTAGCTTAAAACTCGGTATTCAAAAAACAAAGATCATGGCATCTGGTCCCATCACTTCTTGACAAATAGATAGGGAAACAATAGAAACAGTGACAGACTTTATTTCTTGGGGCTCCAAAATCACTACAGATGGTGACTGCAACCATGAAATTAAAAGATGCTTGATTCTTGGAAGAAAGCTATGACCAACCTAGACATCATATTAAAAAGAAGAGACACTGCCAACAAAGGTCCATCTAGTCAAAGTTATGATTTTTCCAGTGGTCACGTATGGATGTGAGAGTTAGACTATAAAGAAAGCTGAGCACAGAGGAATTGATGTTTTTGAGCTGTGATGTTGGGGAAGACTCTTGAAAGTCTCTTGGACTGCAAGGAGATCCAACCAGTCAATTTTAAAGGAAATCAGTTTTGAATATTCATTGGAAGGACTAATGCTGAAGCTGAAATTCCAATAATTTGGCAAATTAATGCAAAGAGCTGACTCATTGGGAAAGACCCTGATGCTGGGAAAGATTGAAGGCAGGAGAAGAAGGGACAACAGAGGATGAGATGGCTGGATGGCATCACCGACTTGATGGACATGAGTTTGAGTAAACTCTGGGAGTTGGTGATGGACAGGGAGGCCTGGCATGCTGCTGTCCATGGGGTTGCAGAGTCAGACATGACTGAGCAACTGAACTGAACTGAACATTCTAGAACGGTTAAAGGACAATAGTCAGTAATCATAAAAATTAGAAAATGATATAGGTGATAAATGCTACCAAGGGTTTCCCTGCTCTCTGAGCTGGTAAAGAATCTGCCTGCAATATAAGAGAGCAAGTTTCGATCCCTTGGTCAGGAATATCCCTGGGAGAAGGAAATGGCAACTGACTCCAGGATTCTTGCCTGGAGAATTCGATGAACAGAGGAGCCTCGTGGTATCACAAAGAGTTGGACACGACTGAGTGACTAACACATTCACTCAAATACTATCAAAAACAAAATAAATAAATAAATAAATAAAAAGAATAAAATTGAAGAAGATTCAGTAGTTGGTTAGTAAATTGGAGTAGGGAAGATGAGTGGCTACAATTAAAATAAAATTTTCTGATGGGTCTGTTAAGCAGATATGCTTTGGTCAAAGACTATATGGAAATCAGAGAAACTTGCTATGTGAATGTCTAGTGGAAGCACTTTTTATGTGAAGGTAATGTTCAGTACAAACATTGTAATGCTTCCCTCAAGCTCAAACAGATGGGAAATGAAGGTTGTAATACAAATACAGGAGTCTAGTTTCAGAGTTTGTGTTTATCACTTCACTACACTACAGCAAGTCTACACTGACAAATTGATTGAAAACACCAGTTAATAAGTGTTTAGAAAATCTTCAAAACTGAAAAAAAAATGGCATCAAATATAAACTCTACTCTCAAATAAATGATAATATCATCAAGAAGATATGCATCAAGACATATAGATATATGATCATGAGAGGGGCATAGTCTCATTGTTCAGTAATTCCCAATATTGGATCTCAAAGATGATACAATCAGCTTGCAGAAATTGTCTTGGAAGAACTGTAGCCAGAGATTAGCTCTGAAGAAACCGTAGGTTTTAGATTAATGAAAAGGATATTTTTGGACAATGTAAGGTAGTAAATTTTGAAATTAATACATCTGTACCCAGGCTGTCCCCTTTGCCCAGCATTTTATTATCATTGTTTTAAACCTTCTACTGACATTAAAAATATTTCTATCTCTTATGCATTATGGAATGCCTGAGGCAAGAAAAATATTTTTAATTTCACTTCACCATGTTAGCAACCCTCAAAATTTGGAGTAGACAAAATTTGCCAAAATATGATTCTAAATCAGTCTAATTTATGTTTAAATGCAAAGGGCATGACTATTGGATCCGGGGAACTATGTTATTCTATCTGGGCACCAGCTCGCTGAAGATGTATGTGTCTGTGTGTGTTTTTGACAGTTGTTATTGCAGTTCATAATGCATATTCTGGTCTTTTGAATTCAGTAATAAAACATACAATACATAAAGCATTACAAATGGATTTTTGCTAAGCATTTTATATGAAAATTACTGAGTTCCTTGTGAGTAATAACCAAAGCATTGGTAACAATGCTTTACTTATTCAATACATAATACCTTTCCTACTCAAACTAAAATTATTTTTTTATAATTAATCATTAAAACTAGGTATGCCACAAATTCATTGTGTAAGTAGCAGCAGAATTCTGTCTTTAAAGAATCCCCTACTACATATTTATCAAGAAATAAAGCAAGGTTTCTTTATTTGTTTTATAAAATGAGATGACCTCCATCTTGGGGTGTCCAACAAATATCTCCACTTCCTGTCATCAAAATTGTTGTATAGTTCAGTGCTGTAGCTCAGGTAATGTCTGTCTGCCTAGCTACTGTGGAGCAGTTAGAAGTCTATGGAAACAAATTCTGTTATCTCATTGGGGGAGGGGCTGCTACTGTATTACTTAGAGCCAGAATGATGCTAAGCACCATACAGGGGATGAAACAATCTCTCATAATAAAGAATCATTTGTCATGTTATTGTTATTGACCAAAATGTGTCAGTGCTGGCTGAAAACCATTAAGATATTGTGGAAACGATGATGTGTGACTCAGCCTAAGTCAGAAGATGATCACGTTTTCTTTTGTACTGCATTCTCTGGGGAAAGCTAGTTTCATATTGTGAAGACACCCACATAGATAAGTCTAAATGATGAGGCACAGAGGACTTTTGAAAGCCATGTGTGTGGATGCAGAGCCTTGGATGCAGATCCCCCAGCTCCAGGGAAGCCTTCAGATGGCTAACTATCCAGACCACAACTCCTTCTAAGAGCCTTTGAGCTGGAATTATTGAATTGTATTGTTCCTTAATGTTTCTAAATCTCAGACACTGTGTGGTAGTAAATATTTATTGCTTTTACCAACTAAAGTTTGGGGTAATGTGTTAGGCAAAAACAGATAATGAATGAATAAATAAATAAATAAAAATTTTCATATAAGTCTTATGATTCTTAGAGCCAAGTACAGTGGCATATTCCACTGTTAAATTTGATTAGGTTTTATCCTCCTCTTTGGGTATAAGAAGAGGTGCTTGTCTTTCTCCCCATCAGCTGCTCAGAGCTACTCAGTTCTTTAAATCATTTCTATCCAAAGTGTGTCTCATGACACAGAACAATGGCATCACTTGGGAGCTTATTAGTAATGCAAAATCTCACACAATATCCAGAAGGACTAAATCAGAATTTGGGTATTTACAGGATCCCGAGGTTATTCAACATCACTTTCAAATTTGAGTACTATCTAAGAAGGCTAGAGAAAGCAGTAAAGTAAGAAACTCCACTAGGTTTTGCTATCTATTTCTGCTTTATTGACTATGCCAAACACTTCGACTGTGTGGAATTCCCAATAAACTGTGGGTAATTTTGAAAGAGATGGGAATACCAGACCACCTGACCTGCCTCTTGAGAAACTTGTATGCAAGTCAGGAAGCAACAGTTAGAACTGTACATGAAACAACACACTGGTTCCAAATAGGAAAAGGAGTATGTCAAGGCTGTATATTGTCACCCTGCTTATTTAACTTACATGCAGAGTACATCATGAGAAATCCTGGGCTGGAAGAAGCACAAGCTGGAATCAAGATTGCAGGGAGAAATATCAATACCCTCAGATATGCAGATGACACCACCCTTATGGCAGAGAGTGACGAGGAACTAAAAAGCCTCTTGATGAAAGTGAAAGAAGAGAGTGAAAAAGTAGGCTTAAAACTTAACATTCAAAAAACTAAGATCATGGCATCTGGTCCCATCACCTCATGGGAAATAGATGGGGAGACAGTGGAAACAGTGTCAGACTTTATTTTGGGGGGCTCCAAAATCACTGCAGATGGTGACTGCAGCCACGAAATTAAAAGATGCTTATTCCTTGGAAGGAAAGTTATGACCAACCTAGATAGCATATTAAAAAGCAGAGACATTATTTGCCAACAAAGTTCCTTCTGGTCAAGACTATGGTTTTTCCAGTAGTCATGTATGTATGTGAGAGTTGGACTGTGAAGAAAGCTGAGTGCCGAAGAACTGATACTTTTGAACTGTGGTGTTGTATAAGATTCTTGAGAGTCTTGCCAGGAGATCCAACCAGTACATCCTAAAGGAGATCAGTTCTGGGTGTTCATTGGAAGGACTGACATTGAAGCTGAAACTCCAATACTTTGGCCACCTCATGCGAAGAGTTGACTCATTGGAAAAGACCCTGATCCTGGGAGGGACTGGGGGCAGAAGAAGAAGGGGACAAGATAAGATGAGGATGAGATCAGAGGATGAGATGGCTGAATGGCTTTACCGACTCGATGGGCATGAGTTTGAGTAAACTCCAGGAGTTGGTGAAGGACAGGGAGGCCTGGCGAGCTGCGATTCATGAGGTCGCATAGAGTTGAACATGACTGAGTGACTGAACTGAACTGAACTGAATAGCTTTTTATGTAGAAATTGAAAAGTAGCACAAATGCATGAAGTACTATATTGATAACATAGACTATTCATTCATAGAACATTTTGTATGCTTAAAAAAATAATGGAGATTTAGAGAATTGAATCTGAATTCTTTTGTAATAGCATTACAGGAACTGTTTGTTTTGTTTTGTTCTGTGACCGAATGTCTCCTAAGCCTTGTGGTCAAATATATTGTGTTTGTTGTTTATTTTTCATAAATGAAACTCAGATCTTTGAGATATATATATATATATAATATTATATATCATACTGTGTCATATATTACCTAATATCTGTGAAGAAAGCTGAGTGCCGAAAAATTGATGCTTTTGACTTGTGGTGTTGGAGAAGACTCTTGAGAGTCCCTTGAACTGCAAGGAGATCCAACCAGTCCATCCTAAAGGAGATCAGTCCTGGGTGTTCATTGGAAAGACTGATGCTGAAGCTGAAACTCCAATACTTTGGCCACCTCATGTGAAGAGTTGACTCATTGGAAAAGACCCTGATGCTGGGAAGAGTTGAGGGCAGGAGGAGAAGGTGACAACAGTGGATGAGATGGCTGATGGCATCACCAACTCGATGGACATGAGTTTGAGTAAACTCCGGGAGATTGTGATGGACAGGGAGGCCTGGCATGCTGCAATTCATGGGGTCACAAAGAGTCGGATAGGACTGAGCGACTGAACTGAACTGAATATCTATTATATTATATATTTATATTACATATTATGTCATAACATCCAATGAAGACACACAATATCTTCAATGCATGGAATGCCATTAAAACCAGTTTTATTGCAGGAATAAAGAATCATTCCTCAAAATAGTATGTTTTGTTTTATTTCATTTTTTTAATGCTAGTTAATTTCAGGAACTTGGTTATAGATCCTAAAAATTTCTACTTAAAGACAGAGTTGAAATTTCCTTGTATTTATACATAAAAATTAGTTGCTAAAAGAGTTACTATATTGACAAATATGTTTTAAGTAAAATTTTATTCATGTTTTGACACAGATATCTTCATATCCTTTTTCCTACATTTCTAAATACAGACTTGTTGGCTATCATCTTTTCTCAATAATGTGCTTTATTATTCTTGTCTACTGAATCTCTCATGCTGGGCTCAGACCTTGACATCTTTTTTTCATTCCTATATGTTTCTCCTAGATAATTACTATTTACATGTCTGTTGCTCTCTCTTACCTCCCCTATTTTGAGCCCACACTTGTCCTCTAGGGTTCTGACTCGTATTATCTAATTGCTTTTATCAGCTCTGCTACTTGCAAATCTCATAGATATCTGATATTGAACGAATTAAAAGTGTAAAATTTTAATTTAATTAAAAAATTTAATGTAATTAAAAATTCTCTTCTGACCAATAAATATCTCCCCCTCCTCACCACAGTGTTCCAAATATTAGTAAACAATAGTGTTATCTATCCATTTGATCAAAGCAGAAAGCCAATTGACATCATTTCTTCCATTATTATTTTTCAATTAAAATGCATATTCACATTACCATTAGATCTTATGAATTCTGATTGGGACATAAATATTGACTCTACAGTAAACATATTTTTCTATTAACTTGAGGTACTGTAGTTATTCACCTGCAATAGCCTCATAAGTAATCCTCTGCATCAATGAGGAGCATAAGAGTGCTCTTCTTAAAACACAAGCCATGTAATACAAATGTCTCTCTTTTAATTACTTTCATGGCATCTCACTACACTTAGGTTAATCCAAACCCCTCCTGGCCTACCTACTCTCCCTCACATTCGATTCCTCCAGTGCTTCTTTCTGCTTCACACAGGCACTTGGGTGCGGGTGCACGCACACACACACACAAACGCACACATGCACAATACAGTTTGCTTACTAATTCCATAAAAGCACGAACACCCTATCTACAAAACAAGCTACTTCTGGAAAGCGAAGCACAAACATATTATTATTCTTTGATTATTATTTTTGCAATTAAAAATATAATTGATATTTTGTACTTTTTTGCAAAGTTCAAAAAGTAATTCATATAAAACTAAAATATATCATGCTAAGTGAGTATTATTAAGACTTCTATTTGTCTGGTCAAAATCTTAATTTTAAGTAGAATGTTTAGTCCTCAAAAACTTATTTTTTGGGGAAAAAAAACCAAAAACAAAAAACTCATGTCAGAGTTATTTTGGAAATTGTTTTTTGCCAAACTCAACATCTGCCTTTATTTGAAATCTTTCGCTAAATTGAAGATCCTTAGTTCTGGATGGGACATGTGTTCTCCTTTGTGAGAAGAAATTCACGGGTTATATATGCTACACTTCTTTCCAGTAAACTTCTCGAATTGTGTGCAAGGAAGGAAGGTTACCACTATGCCAGCTGGAGAAAATGCCTTTAGTCACATACTCTGTGGGCCACTGCCTAGAAATTACAGATGTTGTGGCCAAATTACTTTTGCTAAATTTGTTACAATGATTCCATCAGTCTAGTCAAAATCTCATCCACGTCCTACTTAGAAGGTTATGATTTAAGGACAGGAATCAATCCCTAAAAGAAACTTTGTTCAGTTAATATTTCTGAGCAATTTTGAAGTAGAAATGTATGACCGGATATGTCACCAGCAATATTTTATGTTGTTTTGCAATTGAATAAAGAAATTGCTATCACCTAAATAGAAGAAAACCCAAGACCAATATTTCAGTTTATGCTATATTTACAGATGATAGATTATTTTGACAAGGAGACTAGAAAAACAGATTTTTTCAAAGCATTAATGATGCTAAAAACATAGACCTATGAAAAGCATATCAAGATTTCTTATTGCTTCCTGACTGTGTCACATAATCACTTTACTTTTACAGAGAACTGAGTTAAAAAATAATAAAGCTGTTACTTTAATGTAAGGCTCCAATTTTTCTTCTTGCAAAATCTCTATAGTTTCTCTAAATTATTTTGTATTAAATTTTGCAGGCACTCTCTTATTATAACCAGCAATTTATTATAATCATCATTATCTTCATCACAAAATACTCATTGAAGAAAAGTGGTATAATGATTCTGATGTGATTTTAAATTGTATTAACTATAGTAATTTATAAGTCATAAACTACAAGAAAAATTATTCTATGTTTATATAATGTTTACTTCTACAAGATTTCTATAAACTGTGGCTTATAAAGTAACCAAGAAGGATTGAAATGAAAATTATTTCTGTACTAGAACAGACATATTTAATTGATGCTTATATTTAGCTATTTTAAAGTGTGTGGCATATAACTGTTTAGGCTCTCAAAGCTAGAAATGTTTGATAATACCCTGGTATGTATGAAAAGAGGAACAGAGTAACAGAAAAATTGAAAATCTGATACAGCTCAGCATTAGAGTCCTCAAACCCAAATAAGCATTTCTAATAACTGCTTTGCACTACTTCTACTATAAGTAGTAATTTGTCCTAGAGGCTACCTCAGAACATACAGTTAACTATTTATGCAATGTCAATCAGCTGACATATAATTATATTTTACAAGATTGGCTAATCTAGAAATAGCAACTTTGTAATACTCTGACCTCCATTAAGCTATGCAGAATTGAGAATGTAACTTTCTGCACATCAAGTTTTGCATAGGATCTCTTTTACCTATACTGACGATCAGTTATAGGAAGAGCAACCACTTCTAATTTTCAAGACAACAAACTTAACAGAGACATCAGTAAATTGCTATAGAATGCATACAGTAAATTATTCTAAGAACTCCAAAGAAATCTATGAACCATCAAGGGTGAAGAAATTTCTGATTCAGAAGTCTCAGAAGGCAAGTCAAGATACAATGCTCTCCAGACTGCCTAGTTTCTCCTCATAAAGACAAGCCTGTATGTTAGTACAGGTTAAAGAAAAAGAAATTTGCATATTTATATGCTTATTTTATCTTTCTAAAAACTTCTATTTTTTCACATCCTTTCCACATAGCATATTCAGATCTTTAGTTTAGATTCATTATCTATGCTTTATATTTTCTCTCTTTAACCATTACTGTGTACACTTTAAGCTTTCTATCTATTTCTATCATCAGTCATTAATACCACCTCATCCTCAGACTAACACATTTCAAAAGTGAAAGAACAAAAGTTGAACTGAGAACAGCTAGGCTCTTTACAGAATCTTTGAGCTAAGAATTTAGGTTTGGTGCACTCACTGGAAAAAATAAACAAACAAACAAACAACTAAACCAAAAGCAGTGCCAGAAACAAACCAAAACAATTTTTTTTCCCTACCCTGTTTTTTTGGCAGATCTGATTCAATTCACTGTCAAGACCCTGTCTCAACAAATTCTAGATTTTGATATATGTTTGACATCTATAGCCAAATAATGTTCTTTTCCATTATAGTTGAGGCATTGTCTTAAAATATAAGAGCTTACAGCCAGCCTAATTGTGGAGATACTTTAGGAGTTGATAGAAAAAAAGCAAATTAAACTAGCTAGTAGAGGAAGATCTCTTACCAGTCAGGTGAAAGTCGCTCAGTTGTGTCCAACTCTTTGTGATCCCATGAACTATACAGTTCATGGAATTCTCTAGGCCAAAATACTGGAGTGGGTAACCTTTCCATCCTCCAGGGGATCTTCCCAACCCAGGGGTTGAACCCATGTTTCCCACATTGCAGGAAGATTCTTTAACATCTGAGACACAAGGGAAGACCAAGAATACTGGAGTGAGTAGCCTGTCCCATCTCCAGGGGATCTTCCTGACCCAGGAATTGAACCAGGCTCTCCTGCTTTGCAAGTGGATTCTTAGCTAACAAGCTATAGGGGAAGCTAGCACAATATGAATTTTAAAGAAGAGAAAGTAAGAAATTAAAAGAAAGTTCATTCCAGACACAGGGCTCACAGGGCAGGAGATGTATGTTTAGTGGGATTCATTAAAGAGAAAAGTAGGGAGAGTTTAATGAGAGATCTATTAAAGGACACTCAGTGTTACACCAAACTGTTGAATGTTACTTTAGGTATGTGGAGACTTTGAAGAATGTTGGCCAAGGATGCTTATATTACTTGTAGGGTTCACAAAATTCCTGGTGGGTAATATAGGAGATATATTTCAGGTAAAGAAAATGTATAAATAACAGGAGGGAAGATGGTTCAGAAAAATCATGGAGATAAAAGGTTGGATTTAATAGATAGTAAAAAAGTAGAATCTGGTTGTTCTTTTCAACCTCATGGAGATTCTACCTGAAGAGGCTTGTGACTACCCACCATTTTTCCATAGGATGTACCTTCATTGTATCTGTGATTTAGGCCTACATGATGGGAGTTGCCTTCTAGAACAGTAATCATACATTTTTATATATTTGAATACCCTGTATAATTTCTATAGAAAGCTTTTCACTGTTAAATGCTTTCACCCTAGATGTACTGACCACCTATGTAAGCAAGAGTTTGTGATTTCTGATATACTAAAAAAAAAAAAAAACTATAAAGGGAAATATTGCATAGGAAGCAGGAATGGTAGGTGCATGAATCAAGGCAAATTGGAAATGGTCAAACAGGAGATGGCAAGAGTGAATGTCGACATTCTAGGAATCAGTGAATTAAAATGTACTGGCATGGGTGAATTTAACTCAGATGACCAATACATCTACTACTGTGGGAAGGAATCCCTTAGAAGAAATGGAGTAGCCATCATAGTCAAGAGAAGAGTCCAGAAGGCAGTACTTGGATGCAATCTCAAAAATGACAGAATGATCTCTGTTTGTTTCTAAGACAAACCATTCAATATCATGGTAATCCAAGGCTATGCCCTGACCAGTAATGCTGAAGATGCTGCAGTTGAATGATTCTATGAAGACCTACAAGACCTTTTAAAGCTAACACCCAAAAAAGATGTCTTTTTCATTATAGGGGACTAAAATTCAAAAGTAGGAAGTCAAGAAACACCTGGAATAACAGGCAAATTTGGCTTTGGAGTACAAAATGAAGCAGGACAAATGCTAATAGACTTCTGCCAAGAGAATTCACTGGTCATAGTAAACACCCTCTTCCAACAACACAAGTGAAGACTCTACACATGGACATCACCAGATGGACAACATTGAAATCAGATTGATTATATCCTTTGCATCCAAAGATGGAGAAACTCTATACAGTCAGCAAAAACAAGACTGGGGCTGACTGGGGCTAAGATCATTAACTCCTTATTGCAAAATTCAGACTTAAATTGAATAAAGTGGGGAAAACCAAAATACCATTCAGGTATGACCTAAATCAAATCCCTTATGATTATACAGTGTAAGTGAGAAGTAAATCTAAGGGATTAGATCTGACAGACAGAGTACCTGATGAACTATTGACAGACGTTCATGACATTGTACAGGAGACAGAGATCAATAGCATCCCCAAGAAAAAAAAATGCAAAAAAAGCAAAATGGCTGTCTGAGGAGGCCTTACAGATAGCTGTGAAAAGAAGAGTAGCCAAAAACAAAGGAGAAAAGAAAAGATATACCCATTTGAATGCAGAGTTCCAAAGAAGAGCAAGGAGAGATAAGAAAGCCTTCCTCAGTGATCAGTGCAAAGAAATAGAGGATAACAATAGAATGGGAAAGACTAGAGGCTTCTTCAAGAAAATTAGAGATACCAAGGAAATATTTCATGCAAAGATGGGCTCAATAAAGGACAGAAATGGTATGGACCTAACAGAAGCAGAAGATACTAAGAAGAGGTAGCAAGAATATACAGAAGAACTGTACAAAAAAGATCTTTATGACCTAGATAATCATGATGGTGTGATCACTCACCTAGAGCCAGACATCCTGGAAACTGAAGTCAAGTGGGCCTTAGGAAGCATCAAAATGAACAAAGCTAATGGAGCTGATGAAATTACCGTTGAACTATTTCAAACCCTAAAATATGATGCAGTTAAAGTGGTGCATTCAATATGCCGACAAATTTGGGAAACTGAGCAGTGGCCAAGGGACTGGAAAAGGGCACTTTTCATTCCAACCGCAAAGAGAGATAACACCAAAGAATGCTCAAGCTACCACACAATTGCACTCATCTCACATGCTAGCAAAGTAATGCTCAAAATTCTCCAAGCAAGGGTTCAGCAATATGTGAAACATGAACTTCCAGATGTTTAAGCTGGTTTTAGAAAAGGCAGAAGAACCAGTGATCAAACTGCCAACCTCTGTTGAATCATCGAAAAAGCAAGAGCGTTCCAGAAAAAAAAAAAACATCTATTTCTGCTTTATTGACTATGCCAAAGCCTTTGACTGTGTGGATCACAATAAACTGTGGAAAATTCTGAAAGAGATGAGAATACCAGACCACCTGACCTGCCTTTTGAGAAATCTGTATGCAGGTCAGAAAGCAACAGTTAGAACTGGACATGGACAAACAGACTGGTTCCAAATAGGAAAAGGAGTGCATTAAGGCTGTATATTGTCACCCTGCTTATTTCACTTATAAGCAGAGTACATCATGAGAAACTCTCGGCTGGAAGAAGCACAAGCTGGAAGCAAGATTGCTGGGAGAAGTATCAATAACCTGAGATATGCAGGTGAAACCACCCTAAGGCAGGAAGTGAAGAAGAACTAAAGAGTCTCTTGATGAAAGTGAAAGAGGAGAGTGAAAAAGTTGGTTTAAAACTCAACATTCAGAAAACTAAGATCATGGTATCTTGTCCCATCACTTCATGGCAAATAGATGGGGAAACAGTGGAAACATTGGCTGACTTTATATTTTTAGGCTCCAAAATCACTGCAGATGGTGACTGCAGCCATGAAATTAAAGGACACTTACTTCTTAGAAGGAAAGTTATGACCAACTTAGATAGCATATTAAAAAGCAGAGCCCTTGCTAACAAAGGTCCGTCTAGTCAAGGCTAGGGTTTTTTCAGTGGTCAGTTATGGATGTGAGAGTTGGACTGTAAAGGAAGCTGAGCACTGAAGAACTGATGCTTTTGAATTGTGGTGTTGAGAAGAGTCTTGAGAGTCCCTTGGACTGCAAGGAGATCCAACCAGTCCATCCTAAAGGAAATCAGTCCTGGGTGTTTATTGGAAGGACTGAAGTTGAAGCTGAAACTCCAATACTTTGGCCACCTGAATTGAAAAGCTGATTCATTTGAAAAAACACTGATGCTGGGGATAATTGAAGGCAGGAGGAGAAGGGGACAACAGAGAATATGATGGTTGGATGGCATTGCCAACTCAACAGACATGTGCTTGGACAGACTTCACGAGTTGGTGGTAGACAGGGAGGCCTGGCATGCTGTAGTCCACAGGTCACAAAGAGTCGGACTCGACTGAGCGACTAAACTTAACTGAAAAGAAAATCATCATATACAGAAAGAATGTGATGTTTGCCCTTACATTTCTTAAAACACAGGATAAAGCTGGGGCACATTGAAAACAAGTTTCCAAAAAGTTTAGAAGAAAATGCAGAATGGTCGATATTATCTACCAAGATAAAGCATTAGAAATCCATTCTAAATGTTCTAACATCACTTGAAGAGTGAAAAGATCTAAGTGAAGAGAAAAACCGGTGTTTATGAACAAAAAGAAAGAGTTGTTTTCAAAGGGAAAAAGAGTAATTGTAGGCAATTCATTGCTTTATTTTAGGACATACTGAAACCTGATGGAGTTCTCTTTTCTAAATGCAATCCACTAGGAGAGAAGAGCTGATGCCTGATACCCTGCAACTTTGTTTTCTTCAGGAAAACTTTACACAGATCTAATGTGTTCATCAGAGGCCTTTCTATGCCTCCACCAATATACTAATGAAATCAAATTCAAAGTTCACACAAATATATAGGAGTGAGCATTTTTAAAATGATGCTATCAACATCTTTTTCGGTCTAAGGGTTGCTCAGTCAGTTCAGTTGCTCAGTAGTGTCTAACTCTTTGCAACCCCATGGACTGCAGCCTGCCAGGCTCACTTGTCCATCACCAACTCTTGGAGTTTGCTCAAACTCACCTGCACTGAGTTAGTGATACCATTCAACCATCTCATCCTCTGTCATCCTTTTCTCCTGCCTTCAATCTTTTCCAGCATCAGGGTCTTTTCCAATAAGTCAGTTCTTTGCATCAGATGGCCAAATTATTGTGGGGACCAAAGAACCATGTTACCAAAGGATTGCTGGTAGAACCTTGTTGTTTTTTTTCTTTCATAATTAGAGTTCCCCTTGCAGACAAGATACACCTAGATGATAGTAATGAAGTATTCTTCAGTAATAAAGAATTAAATTACTAGCTACTGGTTTGTATTGGAGAAGGAAATGGCAACCCAGTCCAGTATTCTTGCCTGGAGAATCACCATGGACAGAGGATTCTGGCGGGCTATAGTCCATGGGATTGTAAAGAGTCAGACATGACTAAGTGACTAACACACACACACACACACATTGGTCTGTATGTATCTGTCCATTAATCTTGGTCAATAAGTGAAATATTTCACTATGCTAAACCCAACAGTTTCATTATGTCAAACTATGTATGTGTATATTTTCATAAGCATATCTATTTCAGTTTAGGAATTGCACGCCTGTTAAGGACATTTAGAGCACACTGTGTTCCCTTAACTCCAGCTATCAAGGCTAAGGAGTAGGATTAGAGGACAGAAAAGAGAAGAGAGAAAGAGAGTGTGAAATGGTGATCATTTTTGATTCTAGCCTAAAGATACCTAACCTCCAAGAAGGAGGAAATTGGGCTTGTGCTATATTGTTTGTATATAATTTAAATTCCACTTAGAAAAAAAATTAAAAGTCATTGACGAACCAATTTCTTTGCAGCTCATTTCGTGTTTAAATACTCTGCCAACGATTTACTCCATATTTCATTTAAGGTGAAGCTGACTATTTAAGAGAAAACTACTTTGGCATGGGCTTGCTGCTAATTAACACAATTATGTTTCCTTCATTTCTTTCTTTTAGATACAGTGATCAGAGGTACTAGGTGCATACCAAATCAGTCCTACACAATAACTTTGTTTGTTTTTGAGCAACAATTTGCTCTAGCTCTTAAAAAGAACATATTGCTAATGGGCTTTGCCAATACTGCTTTCAGATGTCGTTAGGTTTACATAGATAATGGCAACATGAATAATGGTAGAGTATATTGGGATTAAAATAGCAAATCAAGACTGTGCCATTATTTCTCTACATCCATGTTTATAACTTATTTTTTTTCCCTTTACCATAACAAAAAATTGACAATGCATTAATTTAAATGTTCAATTTAAAACCAGCTTTGAAGTTAATGCATTTAAATTGGTAAAAGCAAATATAATAATAGGCTGAAAATTTTGTGAAATTTCAAATGCTATCAACTCAATTTTAATGATTTTGGTTCTACCATGATTTGTTGTCCTTATACTAGAATAAGAATTATCCACTTAGCTATTGCAGATTTTAGAGTTTTGAAAACTCTTTGTTAACACCAAGGAACATGTTTGGGGAAATTTCCAGGGATTATCAGAGCTTAGTTGAACATCCCTCAAGACAAAACAATATCCTTTTTTAATCAGAAAATGAAGTTAAATTTTAACAGTTTTAGGTCAATGCTATTTTTGAGACCATTGCAAAAGCAATGCATTATACTATACAAAGAAGTTTGATGTATAAGTACATTTGAATATAATTAGATTAATTTCAGGAATAAAACCCATTATAAAATTCTGTTATCTGAGTAGAATGCAAAGGAGAAACATATCCAACTGCAATTTTAAAAATCCTAATTGATTGTGAAGAAAATCTATTCATAAATATCTCCATGTAAAATAAATTTTCTCACATTTTAATTCAAACTCATATTGAACAAAGGTTTAAAACCTGCTGTCTACTACAACTCTATTAAAATAAGTAATTATGGCCATCTACTCCAGAGGACATAGGCAATCTTGTTAAGTGATAGTGGAAAAAAATACTTACCAGAGAGCCAACCAAACTTAGAGTTACAAGACAACAGCTTTAACTAAACCTAAACCTTGAAGACCATTAGTTACATCTCCTTGTACACAAGATAAAAATCTAAGTTTTATTTTTTATGATCATTCTTTTCAATTTGTAAAATATTAGCAAATTTCCTCTCATTCAAGGCTTCTGCCTTATTGTTTTGACTATATACTGCTTTGACTACACACCCATTTCACATACAAATGCTCTATATCAAAATGCAAGACCCTATTATCACACATTAAAACATACTCTCTGGAACAGAGTGCATATACTGTATTCCTATAAAAATACTGTATTTTAATTTTGATTCATAATTATTTATAGAAATACTCAATTTATTGACTGCAGTTAATATGGGGGTAACTTTTGAAGCTCTCAAAAGAAAATAATAGGTGGATTGAGAATGAATAAAAAAATTCAGTGTCACCAAACTAATGGTTTTCTTTTTTGCTTTTGGGGTGTTTTGTTTTGTTACATTTTGTTTCTCCTCTAGCATACCCTAGGCAGACATGATATCTGGAAATGGACACTCGGGCACAGAGAGAACTCTAAATAAATCTCTCTGATTTTGGCTCAAGGGATAGGAAATCAACTCTGTCTCCAAATATAGCCACATTGGAAGTGAAGGCTTCAACATATGAATTTCTGAGAGCATGCAATTTAGTTCATAAAACCCAGAAAATTCATGTAGATACCAGAGCTCAACTGAGTGAATTCAAGTCTATGTTTCAGAACTGATGAGCTCATCCTTGAATGGCACTTGTGTTGATCATCCCACAATAAGAATATCTGGGGAAATAAATGTAGACCACCATCTAACCACTCCACACTGAATACCAGGCAATGGATTAATGGGATAGATTCAAGAAAGTCTTTGAAAACTGGACTGCTATTAGAATTACAGCCTACAGAAAGTAGTTGGAACTGAAGAGTCTGAAATTTACCATGCTGTTTGTCTACAAAAACAAACAAAAAAGATTCATTTCTGGGATTTAAATAAAGTCTGGAGTCTCATAATGCAATTTTCAAAAAGTCCATGATACAATTTAAAATTAATCTGCATATAAAGAATAGGAAACATGTAATATTACATGGGAAAAGAAAATCAACAGATATCAGACCTGAGATGACACAAAATTTAAATGAAAAAGATATTAAATGATATATTTTTTAAGTGCTCAACAAGGAATCATGTATATTCTTGGAAAAAAATGGAAAAATATAAAGCATACAAATATGTCAATTGAGTATTCTACCACTGAAATACAGTAACTAAATGTTTTATGAAAGAGAAACCCTCAGGTAGGTTGGCCCAGTGAATATGGCAGAAGAGTAAGTAAATCCAAAGGTAAAACAATAGAAAACATTCATTCTGTGAAAAAATAAATTAATTAATTAATTAAAAAAATTGAACTGAGCTACAGAAGCTTACTGGATGACAAGAAAGCCTTCCATTTGATTCCCAAGACTCTAAGAAAGTAAAAAAGAAAGATTGTGGGACTGAAAATAAGACATTTAATGAAATTATAACTAAAAAATTCTGAATTTTGTAGCAGACATACAATTCAAAACACTCAGAAAGTGCCAAAGAAGGCAGATAAATCCAAATATTAGTGCTCAAACACATCATAAGCAAACTGCTAAAAATGCAAGTCAGAGAATAACTCTTGAAAGCAAAGAAAAAAAATGTAGCCTATAAGAAAACAACAGTAAGAATGTTTGCAGATTTCTCATTAGAGAAAATGATACTGAAATGGCAAAGAAAATGTTTAGGTGCTAAAAAAATAACATCTATTCTGTAAAACTAGAAACATTCTAAGAATCACATGAAAATAAGTGAAATTAAGACAATTCTAAGATTAAGTAAATCTAATAATTTGTTGTCAAGAAAACATCTCCATAAAAATTACATTAAAAAATAAGCTTCAAGTAACAGAATGGAAATAATATGAAAGATGAGAATATATGGCATGAAGAGGAGCAATAGTGGCAGTAAATATATGAGTAAATATAATAAACTTCTCCTCTCCTCTTGAATTCTTTAACACAGATATGAAAATTGAAAGAACAATTTAAAATCATCTGATGGAATACCTAATAGATAAAGAATTAATATATAGACAGCTATCACATAAAGAAGGACGATAAGCATCTAAATGATGGTAAGGTTTCTATCTAGACTGAGAAATGTGAAGGATCCACACAGCAATACTCAGAAGAAGCACTGAAAACATCACGTGTTCATATAGTTAAAAAAAAAAAAAAAGAACATGCAAACAAACACCAAACATTAAAAAACTGTTCAAATTTTTCAAAAGATGTCATAAAAAGTGAGTAAAAAGTTAACAAAAAATGCTATAGAAGTATCCCAGTACAAAATAGTGACTTAGGAGGCTCCCAAACTCACTGCCTTCCAAAGACACATTAAATCTACAGCTACACATAGAGTAATCCACTGAAAGAAATTCACTAACCAACTAATTGACTCCTATATATCAGGCTAATGAGATAATAAGCATATCAAGGATAGGAAAGTCTGAGACATACTCTTACCATAAAGACGATCCCCTGTGTCTGCAACAGCAACATTTAATTTGGAAGTCATTCTCCAGGCACTCCTCCAGGCTTCTACTTGAGGAGTGAAAGATTTTTACTGTCATTTAGCACCCCAACACTTAAAACTTCCACCTGAGGTAAGGGCCCCAAAAGTCCTAGCTCTAAAAAATAATGGAACTTTTGCCATGAGACCTACAAGACCATAGCAAACAAAGAAATGGTTCTTAAATGGATCATAAGGACTAGCTGTGGCTACCCCTTGGGGATCAGTGCAGAGGGAAGAGAAAAAGCACCTCCCAATCTTTCCTTGAAAGTGGCCTATATGAATATTTCAAAAAATGCTGCCTGAATGTCTGGAATTCAACCAGCCTTTTTGCAAGTGCATAATGAAATATTAAAATGATAAATAAGAAAAAAATCCCACTTAAAATCACATCAAAAAGAAAAAAAGTAACTGGGAATAAACTTAATCAAGGAAGTTAAAGATCTATACTCTAAAAACTATAGAACACTGATGAAGGAAATTGATGATAATGTCAAAAAAATGGAAAAATGTCCTGTGTTTATAGAAATAATTAGTATTATTAAAATGTTCACACTACCCAAAGCAATCTGCAGATTTTAATGCAATCCCTATCAAAATATCCATGGTATTTTTCATAGAAAGTGAACAGATAATCCTAAAAGGTAAATAAAGTTAACCAAAAGACCCTGAATAGCCAAAGCAATCTTGAGAGAAAAGAAGAGTTGGAGGTATTAGGTTCCCTGATGTCAGCCATTTTACAAAATTAAGGTAAATAAAACAGTATGGTACTGGCACATACAGACACACACACACACACGCACACACAAACAGCCACACAGAGTATGGAATACAATAGAGAGCCCCAAAATAAACCAAATTACCTGTGGGCAGTTAATCTACGACAATGGACTAAGAATATACAATGGGGAAAATACAGTCTCTTCAATAATTGGTACTAGAAAGCTAAGCAGTCACATATAAAATGATAAAAGTAGAATACTTCTCCCTAAAATGCACAAAATGAACTCAAAATGGATTAAAGTCCTAAACATAAGGATTTAAACCATAAAACTTTAGAAGAAAACATATGCAGAATGCTGACATAAGATCTAAAATTTTTTTTTGACTCTGTCCCCTCAGGCAAAAGAAACAAAAGCAAAATTGCACAAATTTAAAAGCTCTACATAGCAAAATAAACCACTGATGACCAGACAACCTACTAAATATGAGGAAATACTTGCAAAATATGTGACTTATAAGGGATCAATATTCAAAGCATATAAAGAACTCATACAAGTCATTGTCAAATAAACAAAAAAAAATCCATTTTAAAATGGACAGAAGATTTATATAAATATTATATGGAAAAGACCTACAGATGATCAGCAAATACATGCAAGATGCTCAACATTTCTGATCATCATAAAAATGAAAATTAAAACCACAATGAGACATTACCTCATATATGTCAAAATGGCTGTTAAAAATACCACAAATAAAAAATATTGACAAGAACATGGTACATTGTTGGTAGGAATGTAAACTGATGCATTCATTATGGAAAACAGCATGCCATTTCCTTAATAAACTAAAAATAACACCACCATAGGATCCAGTGATTCAACCCATTTGCATATATGTGAAGAAAATGAAAAGACAGTTTTGAACAGATAAATAAACTTTTGCATTCATAGTAGCATTAATTACAATATTCAAGATACAGAAGACATCTAAATGTGTATCAACAGATACATGGATAAAAGTGACGTGGTATCAGTTCAGTTCAGTCGCTCAGCAGTGTCGGACTCTTTGGGACCCCTTGGACTGCAGCATGCCAGTCCTCCCTGTCTGTCGCCAACTGCCAGAGTATACCCAAATCCATGTCCAGTGAGTGGGTTATGCCATCCAAACATCTCATACTCTATCATCCCGTTTTCCTCCTGCCCTCAAAATTTCCCATCATCAGAGTCTTCCCAAATGAGTCACCTCTTTGCATCAGGTGGTCAAAGTATTGGAGTTTCAGCTTAAGCATCAGTCTTTCCAACGAATACCCAGGGCTGATCTTCTTTAGGATGGACTGGTTGAATCTCCTTGCAGTCCAAGGGACTTTCAAAAATCTTCTCCAACACCACAGTTCAAAAGCATCAATTATTCTGTGCTCAGCTTTCTTTACAGTCCAACTCTCACATCCATAAATGACTATTGGAAAAACCATAGCCTTGACTAGATGGACCTTTTTGGCAAAGTAATGTCTCTGCTTTTAAATATGCTATCTAGGTTGGTCATAACTTTCCTTCCAAGGAATAAGCATCTTTTAATTTCATGGTTGCAGTCACCATCTGCAGTGATTTTGGAGCCCCAAAAAATAAAGTCTGACACTGTCTCCCCATCTGTTTGCCATGAAGTGATGGGACCAGATGCCAATATCTTAGTTTTCTGAATTTTGAGCTTTAAGCCAACTTTTTTCACTCTCCTCTTTCACTTTCATCAAGAGGTTGTTTAGTTCCTCTTCACTTTCTGCCATAAGGGTGGTGTTATCTGCATATCTGAGGTTATTGATATTTCTCCTGGCAATCCTGATTCCAGCTTGTGGTTCTTCCAGCCCAGCGTTTCTCATGATGTACTCTGCATAAAAGGACATACTCCTTTTCCTCTTTGGAACCAGTCTGTTGTTCCACGTCCAGTTCTAACTGTTGCTTCCTGACCTGCATACAGGTTTCTCAAGAGGCAGGTCAGGTGGTCTGGTATTCCCATCTCTTTCAGAATCTTTCCCATTTTACTGTGATCCACACAGTCAAAGGTTTTGGTATAGTCAATAAAGCAGAAATAGATGTTTTTTCTGGAACTCTCATGCTCTTTCAATGATCCATTGGATGTTGGCAGTTTGATCTCTGGTTTCTCTGCCTTTTCTAAAACCAGCTTGAACATCTGGAAGTTCATGGTTCACATATTGCTGAAGCCTGGCTTGAAGAAATTTGAGCATTACTTTGCTAGCATGTGAGATGAGAGCAATTGTGTGGTAGTTTGAGCATTCTTTGGCATTGCCTTTCTTTGGGATTGGAATGAAAACTGATCTTTTCCAGTCCTGTGGCCACTGCTGTGTCTTCTAAATTTGCTGGCATATTGAGTGCAGCACTTTCACAGCATTATCTTTTAGGATTTGAAATAGCTCAGCTGGAATTCCATCACCTCCACTAGCTTTGTTCGCAGTGATGCTTCCTTCCTAAGGCCCACTTGACTTGGCATTCCAGGATGTCTGGTGAGTGATCACACCATCATGATTATCTGGGTCATGAAGATCTTTTTTGTACAGTTCTGTGTATTTTACCTCTTCTTAAAATCTTCTGCTTCTGTCAGGTTCATACTATCTCTTTCCTTTATTAAGCCCATCTCTGCATGAAATGTTCCCTTGGTATCTCTAATTTTCTTGAAGATATCTCTAGTCTTTCCCATTCTATTATTTTCCTCTATTTTTTCATGTGTATGTATATGTATATATATATATATACACATATTTCCACTGGCGACTCAGCAGTAAAGATTTTCCTATAATACAGAAGGCATGGGTTAAATCCCTGCATAGGGATGATCCCCTGGAGAAGAATATGGTAACCCACTCCAGTATTCTTGCCTGGGAAAACCCATGGACAGGGCAGCATGTAGGGCTATGGTCCATTGGGTTGCAAAAGGGTCAAACATGACTCAGCAACTAAACAACAGCAACTACATGTGTGTGTGTGTGTGTGTGTGTGTGTGTGTGCACGCGCGCACATGCATACACAATGGAATATATCATCTTTATCATTGATAAAGATAATGAAATTTTGCCATTTACAACAACCTGTATGGACTTGGAGGGTATTATTCTTAGTGAAATAAGTCAGAGAAAAACAAAATAGTATGTGGTCACTTATTGTTGCCATTTAGTCACTAAATCATACCCAATTTTTTTGTGACCCCATGGACTGTAATCCGCCAGGCTCCTCTCCATGTGATTTCCCAAGCATGAATACTGGAGTGGGTTGCCATTTCCTTTTCCAGGGATTCTTCCCAACCCAGTGATAGAACCCATGTCTCCATTATTGGCAAGTGGATTCTTTACCACTTGAGTCACTAGAAAAGACTGTTATCACTTATAAGCGGAATTGAAATAATTTAAAGAAATGAATATGACAAAGCTGTAACAGACTAACAGATATAGTGAACAAAACTAGTGATTACTGGTGGGTACTAAGGAGGAAGGGGCAATATAGAGATAGAGGATAAAAACTACAAACTGTATAAAATAAATAAGCTACAAAGACTTATTGTATGCACAAAAATATAGTATAATAACATTAAATGTAATATAATCTATAAAATAATGAATCACTACATTGTTCACTTGAAACTAATATAATATTGTAAATCAACTATCCTTCAATTTAAGAAACCTGAAAGAAAATCATTTTAATAAGCAAATAAAATACTGTAAATACAAACTGATGGCAAATATACCAAGCAGTTGTATCTCTTTCATATTTCTTGTGTAAATGCAAAATGTTACATACATTCTAGGAAGAAGCTTTATAGTTTCTAATAAAGTTGTCTATATATTGCCATTGTCTGAGTAATTCTGCTCCTATGTTTTTACCCTAAAGAATTGTAATCTTACATTTACACACAAACCTATATGCAAATATTTATAGTACCTCTATTCAGAATACAGTGAATCCCTTACATACAAACAAGTTCTGTTCCAAGAGTGTTTGTTCACAGGTTCAACAAAGTTAGCCTAGTTACTCATCTAACACAATTGGCTATATAATATTCTACCATAATAAGTTTATAATACTTCTCACACAAATAATACATAAATACAAAGAAATACAAAATATAAAGAAACCGTTTTTCATCTTACAATGCAGTACCTTGAAAAGTACAACAATACAGTACAATAGCTGGCATACAGAGGCTGGCATTTTACTCAACATGTAGCTGTTAAGTCATTCAAGTTGTTGTAAGTATCAATATTAAGGCAAGAAGGGTTACTGACTGGAGAAGTAAGAGGTGGTAGAGAAGATGATAGAGCCGAAGGATTGTCACCAATAGGAGATGGAGGGCAGCTCCAATTTCACTCAGCTCTGATGTTGATGACACAGATTCTGGTTCCTTGCTGGATTCAATCCTATCTATCCTTTTGAAAAAAATGACCCAATGATGTCTGGGTAACAGCTATTTTTTTTCTTCTCATAGATGACACTGTACACTGGATTGCATTCTGAGCAGCTGCTGAAACTTTCTTCTACCATTCTTTACTTGGCTCCTCTTCCTCAAAAACTAACAATGCTTTGTCAAATAAAGAAAATCCCCTTTCCATTTCCTTCATCATGAAGTTTTTTGGTTCTTCAAGTACTCTTCCCTCTTGTCTCTCTTCATTCTTCCTCTGGGCCTCCAATTCCACCAAGTCTTCATTAGTAAGTCCCTCGTGTTGATCAGCAAGGAGTTCAATGATGTTATCCTCTTGGAGTTCTAGCTTGAAATAAATACTGCACTATTGTACTTGATACTTTACTGTACAGTAATGTACACAAAGCACAACTTCTTGTAGGAGATGCTTACACATGAGAGTGTGAAATAGACATGTGCACAAACTTACATGAATGGGCATGCTCAGGCACATTCACATCTTTGTAAGTTCACAACTTGAAGGTTCATATGTAGGGGACTTACTGTATACCCTGGAAATAGCTCAAATGTCTTCAAGGGTGAATGGCTATTCAAACTGCACATCAATACAATGGAACACTACTCAGTAATACAAAGAAACATTCTATTGGTACTTACAACAAACTGAATGTCTCTTAAGGGCTACATACTGAGTGTTACAAGCCAATTTTACAAGGTTGCATGCCATTTCATTCATTTAGTGTTCTTGAAAAGACAAAACCAACAGTGATGCAGCATAAATCAGTGGTTGCTAGAGTTTCTTGCTATTATTGTTTAGTCACTCAGTTGTATCTGACTCTTCTGCAACCCTCTGGACTGGAGTCCGCCAGGTTCTTTCATCCATGGGATTTCCCAGGCAAGAATCCCAGAGTGGGTTGCTATTTCCTTCTCTAGGGAATCTTCCCAACCCAGGGGCTGAACCCACATTCCCTGCATTGGCAGGCAGATTCTTTACCACTGAGTCACCAGAGAAGCTCTTGTACTAGGGTTAGGAGTTAAGAATATGTGTGTCTTTAGGAACAAAAGAAAAGAAAGAAAAAAAGAAAATGTGTGACTTTAGTGGAATAGCATGAAAGAGTTTTGGGGAGTAATAGAACTCCTCTCCATCCTGAGTGTAATGGTGTTGCATGAATCTGTATGCGTGTTAACACTCATAGAGCTGAATCATCAAGCAACATCAATTTTACTCTAATTTAAACTTATTTTTAAGTATAGTAAAACATGGGGGAAGCATAAATGAGATATCTAAACGTCAACAATAGTGAATGGTGATTTACATTTTGAAACTTAATGCAGTTTTCCTGACGGAAGTGTTATACACCTCAGCATTAATAAAATTTAAAGTAATGTGGATTGGTCATACAAATATTGGCATCAAATATGCCACGCTTTTTTAAATAGGATGCATATGATGGTGATAATTACACATAAATTAAATTTGAATATGATGTCAGTGTAATTTCAGGAGAAAAATGTAAGAGCAAACACTGAGAATAGTTTCAAAGGAAAGTTATTATCAGTGAATATTTTATGTAGCTTACAAATATATCTCATGCCAGAATATTCTCAATATATTTTTGATAAAATTTATAGGCAGATAAATCTGGGATATGTAATAGGCAAAGAGTATCCACTTAGCCTGAAATAATAGAAATGATCCTTTAAGAAATCCACAATATTCTATTATGTACTAGGATTCCTAGCTTATTAGACTCATAACTCAGAACCACATTTTCAATAGAATAAAGCTATATGTGCATTTAGAATAACAGATTTCTAAACTTAGCAATATAATTTTAAAAGCCAATAGCACTAACTGACTCATGAGATTGTTATAAGAATTAAATTTATCACCAGATGCAAATTATCTAATGAAGCATAAATAGCATTATATAACAACATTATATAATAGCATTATATAACAAATGCTAATATGTTTTATGGAACTTTAGAGTATACAAAATCTCCCAACATATAAAAAGTGTTTACTAATTAGCTCTATGTTATTCTGTAAGTTGCTGAATTTAATCAAAGTATATTTCCGATGTTGTTGTTGTTCAGTCACCCAGTCATGTCCAACATTTTGCGACCCCATGGAGTACAGCACACAGGGCTTCCCTGTTCCTCACCGTCTCTTGGAATTTGCCTAAGTTCATGTTCATTGCATCTGTGATCCCATCCACCATTTCTTTCTCTGATGCCCTCTTCTGCCCTCAACCTTTCCCAGCATCAGGGACTTTCCCAATGAGTAGGTTGTTTGCATCAGATGACCAAAATACTGGAACTTCAGCTTCAGCATTAGTCCTTTCAATGAAAATTCAGGGCTGATTTAGCTTAAGATTGACTGATTTGATCTCTTTGCTGTCCAAGGGACTTGCATGAGTCTTCTCCAGCACCACAGTTCAAAGGCATCAATTCTTTAGCATTCTGCCTTCTTTACAGTCCAGCTCTCATAACTGAATATGACCACTGGGAAGACTGTAACCTGGACTATATGGACCTTTGTCGACAGGGTAATGTCTCTGCTTTTCAACACTCTGTCTAGGTTTGCCATCAGGTTCCTGCCAAGAAGCAATCATCTTCAGGTTTCATGGCTGCAGTCACAATCTGCAGTGATTTTGCAGCCCCAGAAGAGGGCATCTGTCCCTACCACCTTTTCCCCTTCTATTTGCCATGCAATAATGGGGGCAGATGCCATGATCTTATTTATTTATTTTTTTAAATCTTAATCTTAAACTGGTTCTTTCACTCTCCATGTTCACGTTCATCAATAGGTTCTTTAGTTCCTCTTCACTTTCTGCAAGAAGAGTGGTATCATCTGCATATCTGAGGTTGTTGATGTTTCTCCTGCCTATCTTGATTCCAGTTTGTAACCCATCCAGCCTGGCATTTCTCATGCGCTCCTCAGCATATAGTTTAGACAAGCAGGGTGACAGCAGACAGCCCTGTCATACTACTTTCTCAATCTTGAACCAAGCAGTTGTTCCATACAGGGTTCTAATTATTGCTTTTTTACATGTTTCTGATGTACATTCTACTAAATGTTGCTTTCATATAATGATCTTTGAAAGAAACAGCTATATTTAAGATAGAGGAAGGTAATATGACTCACAGGGAAAGCAGGCTTTGAATTAGTCATTTTCAGATATTTGCATGGATTGAGCATGAAAGAGGATTTTGTTATTCAACTATCAATTCATTTTGAGAATGATTATTAACTACCCTCAGGGAGTTATTTAGGCCATAAGAGACATTAGCAGTGAAATAATAAATTAACCACCTATTTCCCAGAAAAATGAAAAAAAAAAAAAAACCCTAAAAAAATATGTTTCTTGAAGGAGTTCTGTGATCAATATTAAGATTTACCTTAAAAAATTAAGATTGCACAAAACATATGTCTCCATTTTTAACAGAACTACCTGTTATTAGTAATTTAGATTAAAAAGAAAGATTATAATCTAGCTTGTTTCCTTTGAAGATGAGAAGAACTTCTTACTGTTTCTATAATTTTAAAAATTATGTGTTTGTGAAAGAGGGTGGACACAAGTTATAGTAGAGATGAAATAAAATGCCAGTCTTCACATTTCTTTATTATTTCATAAAGTAGTCATAATGAACCTATATTTACTAATTCTATGCTAAATACTACAGAAATGCTCTCAAAGAATTAGAGTATTCTATATATAAATTACCTAGTATAGTATATAGCAAAATAAAGTGCTTTGAATATGTAAAATTAGCTACTACCATTGATACTATTTATAAGTTACCAAGAAATAATAATAACACCAACACAATTTGATGCTCAAGAATGCTGTATTATATTTGAAATTTCATAATATATCACATAATCAAAATCTGTGGTAAGAATCCAAATTACTAAATAATTTTTTGACAGCTTAGCATTCAAATAAATTGTCTGAATCAGAAATTTGTAAAGAATTCATAAATCAGATAGGCAACAAGCCAAATATCTCACTATTTTAACTACTTGATCTAGATCTATCTCAGAGAAGGCAATGGCAACCCACTCCAGTACTCTTGCCTGGAAAATCCCACGGGCGGAGGAGCCTGGTAGGCTGCAGTCCATGGGGTTTCGAAGAGTCGGACACGACTGAGCGACTTCACTTTCATGCATTGGAGAAGGAAATGACAACCCATTCCAGTGTTCTTGCCTGGAGACTCCCAGGGACGGGGGAGCCTGGTGGGCTGCTGTCTATGGGGTCGCACAAGAGTCGGACACGACTGAAGTGACTTAACAGCAGCAGCAGCAACAGACATATCTAAAGAGAGGTTAATTTAACTCACATTTCCCCTTAACTCCAAACCAGCATACTTATACCCTAAGACTATCATCAGTTCAAATAGCACACTACTTTATAGCAAACCAGCCAATACTAAATTTTACCATGTAGCTATAGCTATAACACTTCATCTGCATTATAATGGAGCTCAAGGATAAAAGAGAGGGATGACATGGTAAAATGCTCAAAATAGTAGTAATTCATTTAAATAGATTTTGTTCTTCTGATCCTGTCATCATTTTCAATTATTTTGGAGTCTTAAATTTTGTCTGCTGTATTTTAAAACTTTCCAAGAAATGTATTGAAGATAGAGAATTCTGTTGTCTGCTGCTGCTGCTGCTGCTAAGTCACTTCAGTCGTGTCTGACTATGTGCGACCCCATAGACAGCAGCCCAACAGGCTCCACCGTCCCTGGGATTCTCCAGGCAGGAATACTAGAGCGAGTTGCCATTTCCTTCTCCAGTGCATGAAAGTGAAAAGTGAAAGTGAAGTCGCTCAGTCGTGTCCGACTCTTAGCAACCCCATGGACTGCAGCCTACCAGGCTCCTCCATCCATAGGATTTTCCAGGCAAGAGTACTGGAGTGGGTTGCCATTGCCTTCTCCACTGTTGTCTGCAAACCCTATCAAAAAAGCACCAATCTGAATTCAACTTTTTAGTTTTAAAAAATGGGCCCTAGATTTGTAAATTCGACACTCAAGAGTGAAGACTCAAATCACTGTTTTCTATTCCCCAGAGTTCGTTTCAAAAAGATCAGGTATTAATCTAGAATTAGTTGTCATCACCCCTTACTTATGCTTTAAAGTAAATTTCCATCAGTACCTGGCTTCTAACTTTCAGAGTTAGCATCTTCTGTAACTATCACCATTTCTGTCATAGGGCCAGGCCCAGGGGATAAGATAGGGGGCAAATGGTAGCTTTATTCCATTTTTTTAAGGAATCTCCACATTGTTTTCCATAGTGACTGTATCAGTTTACATTTTCCAACAGTGCAAGAGGGTTTCCTTTTCCATATCTTCTTTAGTATTTATTGTTTGTAAATTTTTTTGATGATGGCTATTCTGACCAGTGTGAAGTGATACCTCATTGTAGTTTTTTTTTGATTTGCATTTCTCTGATTATGAGAGATTTTGAGCATTTTTTCGTGTGTTTGTTGACCAACTATATTTCATCTTTGGAGAAATATCTTTTCAGGTTTTCCACCCATTTTTTGACTCGGTTCTTTGTTTTTCTGGTATTGAGCTGCATGAATTCCTTGTAAGTTTTGAAGATTAATCTTTATCAGTTTTTTCATTTACAACCTAAAAGAGTGCGATGGAGTGGAGACTGGGAAAGAGGTTCAAGAGGGAGGGTATATATATATATATACTTATGGTTGATTCAACTTCAATTTCTTCAGCATTACTGTTTGGGTCATAGACTTAGATTACCACGATATTGAATGGTTTGCCTTGGAAATGAGCAGAGATCATTCTGTCATTTTTGAAATTGCATCCAAGTACTGCATTTTTGACTCTGTTGTCTAGGATGGCTACTCCATTTCTTCTAAGGGATTCTTACCCACAGTAATAGATATAATGGTCATCTAAGTTCAATTCACCCATTTCAGTCCATTTTAGTTCGCTGATTCTTAAAATGTCAAAATTCACTTTTGCCATCTCTTGTTTGATCATTTCCAATTTGCCTTGATTCATGGATCACAATAAACCATGGAAAATTTTGAAAGAGATGAATACCAGACAACCTGACCTGCTTCTCGAGAAATCTGTATGCAGGTCAGGAAGTAACAGTTAGAACTTGACATGGAAAAACAGACTGATTCCAAATAGGGAAAGGAGCACACCAAGGCTGTATATTGTCACCCTGCTTATTTAACTTCTATGCAGAGTACATCATGAGAAACCCTGGGCTGGAGGAAGCACAAACTGGAAACTAGATTGCCGGGAGAAATATCAATAACCTCAGATACGCAGATGACACCACCCTGTGGCAGAAAGTGAAGAAACTAAAGAGCGTCTTGTTGAAAGTGAAAGAGGAGAGTAAAAAGTTGACTTAAACCTCAACATTCAGAAAACTAAGATCATGACATCCAGACGCATCACTTCATGGCAAATAGATGTGGAAACAGTGGAAACAGTGGCTGACTTTATTTCTGGGGGTTCCAAAATCACTGCAGATGGTGATTGCAGCCATGAAATTAAAAGACACTTACTCCTTAGAAGGAAAGTTATGATCAACAAAGACAGCATATTAAAAAGCAGAGACATTACTTTGTTAGCAAAGGTCCGTCTAGTCAAGGCTACAGTTTTTCCATTAGTCGTGTATGGATGTGAGAGTTGGACTATAAAGAGAGCTGAGCACCAAAGAATTGATGCTTTTGAACTATGGTGTTGGAGAAGACTTTTGAGAATCCTTTGAACTGAAGTGAGATTCAACTAGTCCATCTTAAAGGAGATCAGTCCCGGGTGTTCATTGGAAGGACTGATGAAGCTGAAACTCCAATATTTTGGCTGCCTGATGTGTATAGCTGACTCATTTGAAAAGACCCTGGTGCTGGGAAAGATTGAAGGCAGGAGGAGAAGGGGATGACAGAGGATGAGATGGCTGGATGGCATCACTGACTCAATGGGCATGAGTTTGAGTAAACTTCGGGAGTTGGTGATGGACAGGGAGGCCTGGTGTGCTGCAGCTGGACACAAATGAGTGACTGAACTGAACTGAAAACTGATGGTTGATTCATGTCGGTGTATGGCAGAATCCAACATGATATTGTAAAGCAGTTATCCTCCAACTAAAACTAATTTTTTAGAAAGATATATGTAGATATATATGTATATATATATGGAGCAAAGGCACAGTGCTGGTTCTATTGAGTTTATAGGCTGATCAGTGGAGACAAACAGTAAATGGATATGTAAATAAAGAGCATATAACCATTCACAGACTGGCCTATGTGCTCCAAAGAAAAGTAATCATTTAAAACGAGAGAATGGTATATAAAAACCTGACCAGACTTTGTTTCAGAGAGGGCTTAGGTAATCTACCATCTCTACATTAATGGATTTTTAGAATTTAGCTAGGTAAAGTCTTGCTGGTTTGGGGAGAGGGGCTAATTCTGTCCCAGTACGCAATATATGCAGACTCTACTGTGGGAAGGAAGAGTAAGGAAATGAAGGGAAACTTCTGCAATTGAAGCTATGAAAACTGCTATGCAAGGAAGACTAAAGCAGGGTCCAACTGTAGGATCATAGGTTAATTTTAAGGATATTGACCTTTCTTCAGTCACCAAGTTGCATCCAATTCATCACGACCCCTATGGACTGCAACATGCCAGGCTTACCTGTCCCTCATCAACTCCCAGGATTTCATGAGGAGTCCCTCATTAACTCCCAAGTTCATATCCATTGAATGAGGGATACCATTTAACCATCTCATCCTCTGTCACCCTCTTCTCCCTCTGCCTTCAATTTTTTCCTGGCCTCAGGGTCTTTTCCAATGAGTTGGCTGTTCTCATCAGGTAGCCAAAGTATTGATAATGGCCATTTGACATTTATCTTAAGAAAAATGGGAAGTTATTGAAAGGTTGGTTTTAAGTTTGAATTGGATAATAAACCATTTAATGACATATATTTATTTTGCCTTTTTCTAACAAAATAGGCAAGAGATGTTGGTAGCTTGTCAGGAGTTCATGGCTATGGGAAGAAGTGAAGCATCACAAATAATACACTGTAAATATGCACATGTGCTCTCTGTGCAATAAATTTAATAATAATCAAAGTAGTGCTGGATATCAAAAAGAAATCTGATCTTTCAAAAGCATAAATGCCCTTGAATTGGGGGGAAAGTGGATATTTGCATAATTTGAAGGAGTGAGTTAATTTATTCCATTTCTGGAGTATTCATTCCCAGGAGTCTAGATAATGACACCAAATGCTTCCCCTCTCCACCAAGGCACACTCCATAAACCTTGCAGATAATATGTCTGCCCAAGGTCTAAATATCTGAAGAGTTAAGCTTAAATTTTCCTATTATTCATACAGTCCTAAGGCTGCTTGAAGTTAACTGTGATAAACTAGCCATTTTGGTGAATGATCTGAATGGTAGTCTCAGCAGCATTGGGTGCAAATTTATTCAAATTGACACAAAGGAAGTCATAGATCTCTCATTTGAAACACTCTATAGTATTTTTCTGTGTGCCAAGAAAGTTAAAGAAGATAAAGGTTTGTCTAGCAAGCCAGCATGAATACAGAAATCAACAGCACGTCTGCAACTTATGAGCTGTGCTTGCATGGCGTAGGATGGATGAATCTACAATTTCTGAAGACTGGTTTCTTGAAATGGGTTTTTAAGTAGTCTGAGTATCTATGACTCATAAAAGGATATGAAATAAAAAGAAAAATTTTAAGAGACAAAACAGAAAAAGTACTATAATACCAAATGGAATTAAGACAACTGACAAGAGCTACAACAGTGCTGCATCAACAGTTTCAATTAACAATCACTGAAATGCTTGAAGTATATGTTGTTACTATCCCTATTTTATAGACGAAGATGCATAAGAAGTAGTTTGCCCAAGTTATAGAATTAAAGAAATGGCATATTATAGAATTTGAATCTGAGCCAGTCATGCCTCTGTATTAAGGATCATTGAACCAAACAATTATGCCACCTTTGCAAGGGTTAACAGAAAAGCTGACTCTAGGGAAGTGTCCCTGCAAAATGGAGATTCCCATTCTGAAATATAGAGAATAAAATAACGCTTTGTACTTCCTTTCTAGTTTAAAAAGATAAGGTTGATACTGCAATTTGTTAAATGAGGAACATCTACATTTAATCAGCCTCCTGCTATCTTATTTATGTTATGCCTTAAAGTAGCAGAAAGAATTGTTGGATTAGTGAGAAAACAAGAAAAATAATGCTTCCTAGAGAGGGAGATATCTCATATTGATTACTGATTGCACTTAAAAACTGGGATCTTAAGCAAGATTTATTAATTCAAATGTTTCAGGGAAGCATAAATAAAAAGATGGCTCTGTGTTGTGTATTGAAATAAGAGATTGCTTTGACAGCATTTATTTACATCACACATCAAAACAAAAATGAAAACAAAACAGAGTAACAGCAAAATGAACCTGGCAGAAAAAGGCACTCAAATATTTGCCTAAAGCACCACAAATTAGAATTCTCTGACAAAGCAAACACAGCTCAAAATCTATGGTTTCTCTTTCTTACCAAATGGATAAAAGAAAGTATGTCCCTCTACAGTGAAAATTCTCCATTGTCTGGTTGTATTTTCACTGAAGTTATGTTTCATTAGGCCTCCACTCTGATCCATATTGGGATAAGCATATCAACTGCCCTTTGTCTGCTTTCTTGATTAGTTTTTCTTTATGCCTCTCTTCTCTGCTTTATTCTAACCCCGCATGTTCCTGCTCAGCCACTCAGTTGTGTCAGACCCTTTGCAACCCCATGGACAGTAACCCACCAGGTTCCTCTGTCCATGGAGTTTTTCAGGCAAGAATACTGGAGTGAGTTGCCATGCCCTCCTCGAGGGGATCTTCCAGACCCAGGATGGAAACTACCTCTCCTGTGTCTCTGACATTGGCAGGCAGATTCATTACCACTAAGCCACCTAGGAAGCCCTACCCCAGCACCTACCTGCTCACTAGCTAGGCATCAAATTGCACAATTTGCTTACTTCTTTACCAGTATTTGGGCTTTTCCTCTTCATTCAATTGGATGTTTATATGTTTTCTTTCCATCAATCCTTAACTCTTTCATACTTCACAAAACACAGATAAACTGAATTTTTCAAAAGTTTTCCTGCATCAATATGAAAGAAATGCAGCAACTTTGGTAACTATTCTACTAAAAGATTATTTTTAGAAAAATAAAATTAAAACACTATATTTACTGTTCTCTTTTCTTTCTTTTTTCTGTTCTGATTCAGTTCAGTTCAGTCTCTCAGTCGTATCTGACTCTTTGCGACCCCGTGAACTGCAGCACGCCAGGCTTCCCTGTCCATCACTAACTCCCAGAGTCCACCCAAACCCATGTCTATCGGGTCGATGATACCAGCCAACCATCTCATCTTCTGTCATCCCCTTCTCCTCCTTCAATCAATCTTCCCAGAATCAGGATCTTTTCAAATGAGCCAGCTCTTCACATCAGGTGGCCAAAGTATTGGAGTTTCAGCTTCAACATCAGTCCTACCAATGAACAGCCAGGATTGATCTCCTTTAGGATGGACTGGTTGGATCTCCTTGCAGTCCAAGGGACTCTCAAGAGTTCAACACCACAGTTCAAAAGCATCAATTTTTCAGTGCTCAGCTTTCTTCACAGTCCAACTCTCACATCCATACATGACCAGTGGAAAAACCATAGACTTGACTAGACAGACCATTGTTGGCAAAGTAATGTCTCTGCTTTTTAATATGCTGTCTGGGTTGATCATAACTTTCCTTCCAAGGAGTAAGCATCTTCTAATCACATGACTGCAATCACCTGTTATCATTAGGTCCCCGAAATTGAAAAGGTCTGCCTGAGTATAAGTTCACATGAGCACAGACATGTGCACGCGCGCACACACACACACACACACACAAACACACACACACACACCATGCTCACACATACAAACATAAAGAACAGACATGGACACACAAGCCTGCATAGTTTGAGAGAATAGTATACTTGATTCCATAAGTTTTTGTTTTGTTTTGTTTTTTTTCAAGAAAGTACCAATTAACTGTTATCTGTGGAAAATATATCATTAGTAATATAGTTCCATCAAAAATTATTGAGGTTCTGAGTAACCAGTAGTAAAGCAGATATGGGATATATCCCTCTTAGAAATGGTAGCCAAAAGATGCTGCTGCTGCTGCTAAGTCGCTTTAGTCGTGTCCAACTCTGTGCGACCCCATAGACGGCAGCCCACCAGGTCCCCCCGTCCCTGGGATTCTCCAGGCAAGAACACTGGAGTGGGTTGACATTGCCTTCTCCAATGCATGAAAGTGAAAAGTGAAAGTGAAGTCGCTCAGTCGTGTCAGACTCTTCGAGACCCCATGGACTGCAGCCCACCAGGCTCCTCCGTCCATGGGATTTTCCAGGCAAGAGTACTGGAGTGGGGTGCCATTGCCTTCTCCGAGCCAAAAGCTACCTGAATATAAAAAGAAAAATTAATATTTGATAGAAATTAAAATATGGATCGCCTCTGAGCGTTGAATGTTGAGAAAACTGATGGGGTATTACACATCTTAACATTGTTGATAGCTGCATAAATGTATCCCTTTTCAACTTTACTGTATGTAAGTTACTTTTTATGAAATATTTTAAAGTTATAAAAAGAGACACATGGAGTATACACACATGCTAAGTCGTTTCAGTCATATCCAACTCTTTGCAACCCTGTGGACTGTAGCCCTCCAGGCTCCTCTGTCCATGGAATTCTCCACTCAAGAATACTGGGAAGGAAAAAAAAAAGAATACTGGAGGGCATTGCTATGCCTTTCCCCAGGGGATCTTTCAAACCTAGGGATCGAACCTGCATTGGCAGGCGAATAGTTTACCATTAGAAACATCTGGGAAGCTCAACATGGAGTATAAATTACTCTCAATTACTTATCTTCAACAATATGTAGGCAACCTACATATTTCCCATTAGCCTTTTGACTTCCTTGAAAATTGTCTCTTTCCTCCTCTTTTGTAGGAAATTCACTGCAACAAAGTCATTTTACAAAGTTGACATATAAAGAGGCTGACTTATAAGTTGACTTATAGTTCATTAATGTCTCAAAAATAAAATCACAATCAATAATAATTATACTATTAAGTCATACAAAAGGAAATTATGTTCAGCAGTTTCTCTTCCATCACTTTTATCCAAGCTGCATACACAACCAGAGAACGATGTATTCTTACCCAAGAGGGAAAAGAGATATTTTAATAAGTTAAGTATATATCAAAGTTTCATTGACTAGTTGCATGCATGCTAAGTCACTTCAGTCATGTGTGGCTCTGTGTGAGCCCATGGACAGCAGCCCACCAGGCTCCTCTGTTCACAAGTTTCTCCAGGCAAGAATACTGGAGTGGGTTGCCATTTCCTTCTCCAGCTGACTAGTTAGATAGAGACAATTCCAAATCAAGGTACTGTAGTTCATGCAAATGCAAAAATGAGGGCTATTTAAACAATAAATTTATGAATAATTATAGTGAACTTTGTTTATATTTAAAATGCATTATAATAATTGCAAAGTTTTAAAACAATATCAAAATTAAAAATTGGAAAAAAAAATTTGAGTTAATTAAACACATGGCAACTCTAAAAGTACACATTTCTCTATACTTTTGTCTGTATACACTTTGACAAAATATTGTGATGTGATCTTCATTAGGAAGAAAATGAGATAATTCTTGCCCCTAGCATGGCTTTTAATTTTTTTTTTTTTTACTTCTTATTGCTTAGAAATTTATTTTCCTCTTCACAGCTTATTGGCAACATCATTCACATTTTTTTGAAAGTCAGATTTGGAAAATAAAATGTGCTTTGTATACAAGCTGTAAGAACTTAAAGTATTTCATGTTTTATGCTTGCTTAAGTATTTTTGAATTGATATTAATTAACCAGTTTATCTGTAATATATCATTGCATTGGCACATTTGAGTTTTTGTCTTACCTCATTAATGCCAGTATGTTTTTTTTTTTTACTTAAAAAAGATATAAAATGTTTACAAATATACATATGATTCATGCTTTTTATTAATTTGATTATCAAATGAGCTTGTTCATCCACAGAAATGTATCTCTTCCTCTTAATAATTGACTATATATGTATTATCTATTATTTTCTTCAAAATTGATGCCTACATGTCAAAATATTTCTATGGGTTTTTTACTTTATTCTGCTTTGCAAACTATATAATTTTGTCTGAATTTTCTGTACTTAATTACATACACATTATCCAACATAATTGTCTTATGTTTTCTTCATAAGTCAAATCAGGAGTCAATAATTTCTGACTTGTTTTATTCAAGTGTCCCAAATCATCTTGCTAAATTGCAGTTAAAAATCACTTAACAAGCTTAATAGATCCTGCATGTGCTTTAAGAAAGGGAAAAGGATATATGGTAATTCATATAATTACATATCCTATACAATCAAGTTTAATAATTTTACACATCTAATGACAGGAGGAATATCCATAGACTAACTTTCAGCTCTGTGTCCAACTCTTTTAGACCTGACCCCATGGACTGTAGCCTGTCAAGTTCCTCTGTCCATGGGATTCTCCTGGCAGGAATACTAGAGTGGGTAGCCATTCCCTTTTCCAGGGGATCTTCTCAACCCAGGGATCAAACCCAGGTCACCTGCATTGCAGGCATATTCTTTATTTGCCAAGCCATCAGGGAAGTCTTAACTTTCAACCCCAAACACTGCAAAAATCTGTTTCTCCTCTACCAACTACAAACTTCACATCACACACTGGGACTCAGAGTAGGCTACCCCTATATATGTCAACATGACATGTTTATTATTTTTAATAGAAGTTACTAGAAAAACAGTTGATACAAGGAGGATGCTCTGACCCTCCTCTCTCCCTCCCTGAAAATAAGAAATTATTCTGCCCTGTGAAAGGAGTCCTCCTTGTACCAGGAAGTAGAGAGACAGGGTTTGCTACTTACTCACTAATTTCCTACCCAGAGCCCAAACTCTATTATCTTATCAATTTTTCACAAATGTATTGTTTCTTTGTTTGAAAGTATAAAAACTACCACTTTAGTCATTTCTTTAAGTCATTTAAGTCCCACATAACTGAGACTTCTATATATATATATGTATATATAGACTTCTTTATATATATATGAATTTTGCCTTTTTTTAACTTATGTTTATCTGTTTTGTGTCAATTTAATTACTAGACTAATCAGAAGAACCTAGAAGGGTGTAGGAAATGTTTTCCTCACAATAGTATTAGAGTAACATACCTTGCTTTGCATCTCCCACTTTAATGCCGACTGAATCTACAGAGTGAGAGGTACTTGTGTTCCTGGAAACCATTTTAATACCAGGAAGACTAGAAATAACTTTCTTATACAGGAAATTGACTGTGCAGCAAATGAATATATTCTACAAAATTTAAACTAAATGTGTCAGCAAGTGAATTTCAGTTAGCTAGATCACAAAAGTGCCTGCAGTCATTCCAAGTCACCCAACAAAAAGGGCAGTAAGATGTGGAATAAAATGAAAGCTGCGATGAAAAGAAGTAGCAGCCTTAACTGACTGTGATTAAAATATCTTGCTTCTGTAAATTTTACTTAAAAAAAAAGTGACCTATTTTTTGTAGTCATAGGATTCCTTCTAATAGTTCAAAACGACTCCTTTTTCAAGGGTTCTGAAGCCTCACATCACCAGTTTCATGGTTAATCTGCTTGTGATTATAAGAAGGACACAATAAAACCACTTGCCTCATTTCTGTTAACTTTTGCATTTCTATTCATTTACATTTTTGACTCTTCTTTCCAACTTGCATACCATATCTAACCATTTTCCAGTCTTGCATAATATATAACCGAAATAACTTTTAAATCTGTACTTCTGTTCTCTTCTCATTTGCTGTGTAAGCCCTGACAGTTGGCTTTTCTTTTTGTAGTATAAGTGCCTGACTTAAGCTTTGATTACTGAGACAACCACTTCAAAGAAACATCCACTTCAAAGAGGTCTATCTCAAATAAACACATTGCCAGCCACACTCTAGATAAAGGGCCAGGCCCCCTTCCTTCACTGAAGCTCTTTTGTTTTAGAAATCCTGGTTGATTTTGATAAGTGACCATTTGGGGGCACTTGTATTTTTATTTTTTTCTCTTCCTTCACTTTAAATTTCTGCTTTTATGCTTTAAATTCACCAATAAAGAGTGAGTTTGTGAAACCCTAGGCCCCCACAGTCTACCTCAATAAAAGAACACTAGGTTCCAATGAGATAACTCATTGAAAAAGACCCTAATGCTGGGAAAGATTGAAGGCAGGTGAAGGAAACCACAGAGGATGGCATCATGGACTCGATGGACATGAGTTTGAGCAAACTCCAGGAGCTAGTGAAGGACAGGGAAGACTAGCATGCTGCAGTCCATGGAGTTTCCAAGAATTGGACAAAACAGTGACTGAACAACAACAGGCCTACATGCTCTTTCTCTCTCAGTCTCACTGTGTGGCTTCAGGTGTGCTAAGTAATTTCCAGGTCTCATAAACAAAACCTTCATTTCTTTTCAGTTCCCTGATGGCTACAGCTGAAGGATATTTTATAATCATATTAAGAATCAGAAGGGTTGGTGCCACCAAAATATTGGTTATTGATAGGATGAAATTTTCATACAGCATCATTATCACCTCTTCGGTTTGAGTATTTTGATTATCATCTATTCTATCATCAGTTCAGGAAGATCAGTCACTCCAGTTCAGTTCAATTCAGTTGCTCAGTCATGTCCAACTCTTTGCAACCCCATGGACTGCAGCACCCCAAGCTTCCTTATCCATCACCAAATCTTGGAGAGTGCTCAAACTCATGTCCATCGAGTTGGTGATGCCATCCAACCATCTCATCCTCTGTCATCCCCTTCTCCTCCTGCCTTCAATCTTTTCCAGGATCAGGGTCTTTTCCGGTAAGTCAGTTCTTTGCATCAGGTGGCCAAAGTATTGGAGCTTCAGATTCAGCTTCAGCATCAGTCCTTCCAATGAATATTCAGGACTGATTTTTTTTAGGACAGACTGGTTTGATCTCCTTGCAGTCCAAGGGACTCTCAAGAGTCTTCTCCAACACCACAGTTCAAAAGGATCAGCTCTTCTGTGCTCAGCTTTCTTTATAGTCCAACTCTCACATCCATACAGAACAACTGGAAAACCATAGCTCTGACTAGATGGAACTTTGCTAGCAAATAATGCCTCTGGTTTTTAATATGCTGCCTATGCTAGACATAGCTTTTCTTCCAAGGAGCAAACATCTGTTAACTTCATGGCTGTAGTCACCATCTGCAGTGATTTTGGAGCCTAAGAAAATAGTCTGTCACTGTATCTGTTGTTTCCCCAACTATTTGCCATGAAGTGATGGGACCGGATGCCGTGATCTTTGTTTTTTGAAAGTTGAGTTTCAAGCTAACATTTTCACTCTCCTCATTCACTTTCATCAATGGACTCTTTAGTTCTTTTTTGCTTTCTGCCATAAGGGTGGTATCATCTGTGTATCTGAGATTATTGATATTTCTCCCAGCAATTTGATTTCACCTTGTGCTTCATCCAGCCTAGAATTTCATTTGATGTACTCTGCATATAAGCAAATAAGCAGGGTGACAATATGTAGCCTTGATGTACCCCTTTCCCAATTTGGAACCAGTCCATTGTTCCATTTCTGATTCTAATTGTTGCTTCTTGACCTGCATATAGGTTTCTCAGGAGATGAGTAAGGTAGTCTGATATTTTCATCTCTTTACGAATTTTCCATAGTGTGTTGTGATCCACACAGTCAAAGGCTTTAGCATAGTTGATAAAGCAGAAGTAGATGTTTTTCTGGAACTCTCTTGATTTTTCTGTGATTCAATGGATGTTGGCAATTTGATTTCTAGTTCTTCTGCCTTTTGCACATCCAGCTTAAACATATGGAAGTTCTCAGTTCATGCACTGTTGAAGTCTAACTTGGAGAATTTTGAGCATTACTTTGCTAGAGTGTGAAATGAGTACAACTGAGCAGTAGTTTGAATATTATTTGGCATTGCCTTTCCTTGGGATTGGAATGAAAACTGACCTTTCCAGCTCTGTAGCCACTGCTGAGTTTTCCAGATTCTCTGGCATATTGTATGCAGTGCTTTCACAGCATCATCTTTTAGGATTTGAAGTAGCTCAGCTAGAATTCCATCTCTTCCATTAGCTTTGTCTGTAGTGATGCTTCCTAAGGCTCACTTGACTTCTGACCCCAGGTCGCCTGACTCTAGGTGATTGATCACAGTATTGTAGCTAACTGGGCCATCAAGATCTTTTTGTATAATTCTTCTGTGTATTCTTGCCACCTCTTCTTAACATCTTCTGCTTCTGTTAGTTCCACACCATTTCTGTCCTTTATTGTGCCCATTTTTGCATGTAATTTTCCCTTGATATTCCTAATTTTCTTGAAGATATCTCTAGTCTTTCCCATTCTATTGTTCTCCTCTGTTTCTTTGCATTGATCACTGAGGAAGGCTTTCTTATCTTTCCTCACTATTCTTTGGAACTCTGCATTCAGATGCATATATCTTTCCTTTTCTCCTTTGCCTTTAGTTTCTCTCCTTTTTTCAGTTATTTGTAAGGCCTCCTCAGGCAATCATTTTGCCTCTTTGCATTTCTTTTCCTTGGGATGTTTTGATCATGGCCTCCTTTACAAGGTTACAAGCCTCCACCATTGTCCTCCAGCCACTCTATCAGATCTAATCCCTTGAATCTATTGGTCACTTCCACTGTATAATCACAAAGGATTTGATTTAGATCGTACTTGAGTTGTCTAGTGGTTTTCCCTAGTTTCTTCAATTTAAGTCTGAATTTTGCTGTATGTGATCTGAGCCACAGTCTGCTCCCAGTCTTGTTTTTGCTGACTGCATAGAGCTTCTCCATCTTTGGCTGCAAAGAATATAATCAACCTGATTTAGGTATTAACCATCTGGTAATGTCCATATGTAGAGTCATCTCTTGTGTTGTTGGAAGATGGTGCTTGCTATGAGCAGTGTGTTCTCTTGGTGAAATTGTTAGACTTTGTCCTACTTCATTTTGTATTCCAAGGTCAAACTTGTCTGTTACTCCAGATATCACTTGACTTCCTACTTTGTATCCCAGTCCCCTGTATTGAAAAAGATATCCTTTTTTTGGTGTTAGTTTTAAAAGGTCTTGCCATAGTATCTTTCTCATTCATGGCTACAACTCATAATTCTTCTCTATTCAGTTTTGTTTCATATGTTGGTACCATATCAATGCTCTAAATTATACCAATGTCTTCCAACTTTTTTCATACTTCTGTTTTCCTCAATTTCCTTTAATACTCCCCCTTGTCTAATGAATTAGGTGCAAACTACTAAGCATATTTTCCAAAGATTGTTGTTTACTCATCGGATCTCTCAGTGTTACCATAGTGCTTTACAAATGCTCTTTTTTCCTTTTTTTGTTGTTGAATGGAAGTAAAAGACCAGAGTATACTGAGCTGATGTGGTCATGATGAATCCAAATCGAATCTCTCTCTGAAAGTTGTTTTTTGCATCACCCAAGTGTCTAGATATTTGCAGATAAGAAATATGCTAATCCAAATTCACAAGTAATCAAACTTTACCAGTTATCACTTAAGAAAGTCAAAAGATACTTAGAGAAGTCCAGATTTTATATGTAACTGTACCTCTCTCAGGAAACACCTTAGAAAATAAGTATTTCTCTCTATAAAGAACCTTTTGCAAATGTTGTAATTTACACTTTTTCATTATCTCTTGATGATTCTATTTCTCTCTCTTCTATTTGCTCTGATCCATCTCCATAACTACTATCCTTCTATTTCAAATAATCATTAAATGTTTTCTGAAATAATTCAGAAACAGCCTCTATTTCTGTCTCCAATTTCCTACATGGATAATATATGCCCTTCATTATCATCATTAATCTTTCACATATAAAATCCTTTATCATCCATGCTCCAAAATGTTTAAAACTTTTTATTAAGTTACTTTTAAAAGTTGCATGCCATATAGATTATTAGTCTCATTCTTTGGAGATTCTGGTTCAATAGTATTAAAATGGCAACCCACTCCAGTATTCTTGACTGGAGGATTCCATGGACAGGGAGCCCGGAGGTCTACAGTCCAAGGAGTCCCAGAATTGGACACGACTCAACAACTAACACAAAATAGATACCTGAATGATTTTCCTAGGTGATTTTTATTTTTAGGCAAGTTTAAGTACTACTGAAGTCTACATTATGTCCAGATACTGTACAACACCTTATATTAGGATCAGAAAAAGTCATTAGCCTATTTATCTGAAGCAATAGTGCAAGGAGATAAAGTGAAAAGCATAGAAATATCAAATAAGTCAAGCAGATCCAGTGGCAAAATAGAACTCTCTATAGTTAACTATAGTCCCTTCTTAGTTATCATCCATGTGGATCTGACACCATTCCTGTCAGCATAGCCAGGAGTCAGGAAGATGAACTGGATCTGAAGTGGTGAATAGAGACAACAAAAAAGCCTTCAAAATTTAAGTCTTTGTGCTTCACATCTACCTTCCAAACTTGTGTAAGTTCCTCTTTGGGTCAGCTTAACTCTAGAACCGTTCAGAAAAGAGGACTCTGGAAAACATAGTTTTCCATCTTAACCAACTACCATATATTTCACCATTGCTCTTGAAGGAATTCTTGTGTATTTGTAAATCCTTGACAATTTGTTAATCAGTGGTGGAAAAAATAAATAAGTGAGAGAGTCTTCTTTTGGGGTTCTTGCCAGTTTCTGTCTTGAGAGTACTCCCATTACGGTCAAGTTCCGATCTGATGTCAGTGAACATAGAGTTGGGAAGAGATGCTAACAATAGGCTCAATAGGCTCTCCTGAATCATTATGAACCCCCTCAAAACTTCATTGGCACCTACTCTTCTTACTAACTGAAATAATCTATATAATATTTTCTTTGCTACACCTCTCAACTCAAATTTTAGAATTGGCAATAGGAATATAGATTTTTCTCCCTCCCACCGACTACATGATCCTGATATAAACTTGAAAATCCATAGATCTCCAATTTTACTTAATCTCTTTTTCATGGCAAAATATTCTCTCCTCTGTATTATTCAGTGCATGATTATACCATAATTCATGCATGTAAATTGATGCTATATCAATGTCTGTCTGCATATCTTCACCAGAAATTGAGTCATTTTCAATGCCATCTTAGCATGGGCTTTGTTAAATCTATTGTGCTGGGCAGAAAATGAGTTATTTCAATCTAGAGACCTATTATCTTTCAGGGATTGGAAATTGTCTTGCATTACTTCATTATCTCTATAATAATGTGTGTGTGTTCTAATTTCTATTTCTAAAGCTCTTACATCTCTAGTGTAATCAAATTTTATGAACTCTGTTTTCCAAGGAAATTATTCATTTCAGTTGTTTTGAAATTCATTTGAATTTAGTTTTATCAATTATTCTCATGCTTCTTTCTCTAACACATCTTTTAGCTATTTTACATGTTTCCTAAATTAAGTTTTATAAATTTATTTTAGAGAAAAACAACATATTAATCTGACAAACAAAACAATTTAGCAATCAGTATGAATAATAATTCATGGACCTACTTAATATACACAGATACTAATATATGATTTGTAAAAAGAATCATTTTGTTCAAACATATCTAGTTAATTGTGATTTTTTAAACTACTGCCCTTTCTTACATGTTTTAAATTATACTTATCTAGTAGTTAATGAGTGTCTTCTAAAATATCACTTGAAAATCATTTTTGTTTGAGAAGTTTATTTTTGTTTTGAATATGAATTTTTCTTTAAAAATATATATTATATATATATTAGATTCTATTTCCATATAGATCATTACAGAGTATTGGATATAGTTCCCTGTTCTATTCAATGGGTTATTACTAGAATCTAAAAAAGAGAGTGGATATATCTGTATGTGTAACTGACTCACTTTCCCTGGTGGCTCAGATGGTAAAGAATCTGTCTGCCATGAAGGAGACCTGGGTTCAATCCCTTTGTTGGGAGGAAAGGGAATGGGAAATGGAAAAGGGAAAAGGAAAAGGAAGGCAAAGGGAAAAGGGAATGGCAACCCACTCCAGTGTTCTTGCCTGGAGAATCCCATGGACAGAAGAGCCTGGCGGGCTACAGTCCAGTGGGCTGCCGAGTCGGACAGGACTGAGTGACTAACGCTTCACTTTCACACTATAACTGACGCACTCTGCTGTACAGCAGGAACTAACACAACATTGCAAATCAACTATGTTCTAATAAAAAATAATTTTGAAAAAGTATATATATATGATTCTGTAAATCATCTCTCTTATTCCTTCTGGGTTGCTATCTTTGAATTGTAAACCTTGGAATCATGATGATGCCCATCAGGGTTTCACTCAGTCAATTTATATATATACTTATATATATCAGAGAAGGCAATGGCACCCCACTCCAGTCCTCTTGCCTGGAAAATCCCATGGACGGAGGAGCCTGGTAGGCTGCAGTCCATGGGGTCGTGAAGAGTTGGACATGACTGAGCAACTTCACTTTCACTTTTCACTTTCCTGCACTGGAGAAAGAAATGGCAACCCACTCCAGTGTTCTTGCCTTGAGAATCCCAGGGACGGGGGAGCCTTGTGGGCTGCCGTCTATGGGGTTGCACAGAGTCGGACACGACTGAAAAAAAAAAAAAATATATATATATATATATATATATTTTTTTTTTTTTTCAGCTGTTACTTGCCAGACACAGAACTAAATATTTAGGAAAGAGAAATGTAAGATATGACTCTTTACCCTTCAGAATTTCTCAATGTATCAATAAACTGAGGCAAGTTAGCATCAATTTAATACAGTATGATGTGTTATAAAAGATTGCCATGTGGCTCTAGTAAAAAAGAAACCACCTGCCAATGCAGGAGACATAAGAGATGCAGGTTGGACCCCTGCATCAGGAAGATCCCCTGGAAGAGGGCATGGCAACCCACGCCAGTATTCTTCCTGGAGAATTCCATAGACAGAGGAGCTTGGCAAGCTACAGTCCATAGGGTCACAAAGAGTTGGGCATGAGTGAAGCAACTTAGAATGCAAGTATGTGTTATAAATTTACAAAGAAGGGCAATAATCTACAATGAAGAAATGAATGTGTAACATAATTGTCAACAGAGGTCTGAGAGTTCTGTTTCCAGAAATCTATTTTGGGAGCAATAATACATAGACCACAGATCTCTTTTGATAGCTAACGGTCAGATTTCTGCTTTCGTGCCTTTATGATAAAATTATTCTCCATCTCTCTTTTTCATATTTCAATATTTTCATTAATTTGATTCTAAAATTTCAAAAATGTTTTCCAGAATTTTGTTGTGAACATTAAAGAACTCTTGTAATCTGAAGAATGACATTTTGAGAAAGTGAATTATTTCACTTATATTTGTTTCACATCCCTTTTCTCAGTTGTTTCTTTATAAAAATCCTGCTAGGAAGAGGTAAGAAAGTTGTATTGAACAATCTTAAAAGCTGAGAAAGTAGACTAGGGATTCTTTTTGTACTCTTCATGCTCTAAAACTATTTCTTTCTAGTAAGAAGCTAAATTTTGTGAGTACAATAAAAATTTCAAAATTATGAAAATCACTAAAATAAAAAGGAGAGTGAACAAAGATCATTGAAACCATTATACACACTCTACCTTCTCTGATAGCTCAGTTGGTAAAGAATCCTCTTACAATGCAGGAGACCCCAGTTCAACTCCTGGATTGGGAAGATACCCTGGAGAAGGGATAGGCTATCCACTCCAGTGTTCTGGCCTAGAAAATTCCAAGGACTGTATAAGTCCATAGGGTCACAAAGAGGTGGACACAACTGAGTGACTTTCACTTTTCACCTTACATATGTTAATTCATAAGGTCATTTAATCCTAGCCTAATAATACCTTTCATTACCAAAAATTGCTGGAAAATAGTTACACCTTAATTTTAATTCTGTACATATTATTTTTGATATAGAGGTAAGCATGACTATGCCAAAGACTTTGACTGTGTGAATCACAATAAACTGTGGGAAATTCTGAAAGAGATGGGAATACCTGACCTACCTCTTGAGAAATTGTATGTAGGTCAGGAAGCAACAGTTAGAACTGGACATGGAACAACAGACTGGTTCCAAACAGGAAAAGGAGTACATCAAGGCTGTGTATTGTCACCCTGCTTATTTAACTTATATGCAGAGTACATCATGAGAAACGATGGGCTGGAAGAAGCACAAGCTTGAATCAAGATTGCAGGGAGAAATATCAATAACCTCAAATATGCAGATGACACCACCCTTATGGTAGAAAGTGAAGAGGAACTAAAAAGTCTCTTGATGAAAGTGAAAGAGGAGAGTGAAAAATTTGGCTTAAAGCTTAACATTCAGAAAACTAAGATCATGGCATCTGGTCCCATCACCTCATGGAAAACAGATGGGGAGACAGTGGAAACAATGTCAGCCTTTTTTGGGGGGGGCTTCAAAATCACTGCAGATGGTAACTGCAGACATGAAATTAAAAGACGTTTACTACTTGGAAGGAAAGTTATGATCAACCTAGATAGCATATTAAAAAGCAGAGACATTACTTTGCCAACAAAGGTCCGTCTGGTCAAGGCTATGATTTTTCCAGTGGTCATGTATGGTTGTGAGAGTTGGACTGTGAAGAAAGCTGAGTGCTGACAAATTGATGCTTCTGAACTGTGGTGTTAGAGAAGACTCTTGAGAGTCCTTTGGACTGCAAGGAGATCCAACCAGTCCATCCTAAAGGAGATCAGTCCTGGGTGTTCATTGGAAGGACTGATGCTGAAGCTGAAACTCCAATACTTTGACCACCTCATGCGAAGACCTGACTCATTGGAAAAGACCCTGATGCTGGTAGGGATTGGGGGCAGGAGGAGAAGGGGACGACAGAGGATGAGATGACTGGATGACATCACCGACTTGATGGGCATGAGTATGAGTAAACTCCGGTAGTTGGAGATGGACAGGGAGGCCTGGCGTGCTGCAATTCATGGGGTCGCAAAGAGTCGGACACAACTGAGTGGCTGAACTGAACTGAACTGATGATGCTCTGAAACAATTTTATTGTCACTAACCTTAGGACTATTAGAAATTGCATTTAAATTACTGTACATATAATCAATTAATTTAATGTGTTCTTCTCTTGTTCTTTCAACACACACACACACACATATACACAAACTTGCACACATATCCACACACAGTTCATGTTTGTTTCAGTTTATTTAAGGGCTCATGTGTATAACCGATGTACTGAGCACACTAATTTAACCTTACTTATCCTTTAACTTCCTCCAGGAATTCTTGATCCACAAATCCAAACAAAACTAGAGACATACTCTGTGTAGCCCAGTGCAAAATGACAGTTTGACTCTTGGTCAAAATACATTAAAACTTGAGGACAATGACAGTGTAAAATTTAATAAACAGAAATTTAGAGTAGACTTGGTTGACCAACCTTCGCTCTCTGAGATTGTAGCAGAGCTCAACAGGAAGAAGAAAGATTATTTTTCTTTCCTTACAAGTACTCAGTCAATGAAAAGCCATGAAGTCTTTGTCTACTCCAGCTATACCAGCTTCTTCCTCTCCATAGATGTGTTCTCCTCCCCCTTGCTATGTGGGAACTTGAACATTGCTAATCATGGTTGCAGACCCCAAATTGCAAAACTCTGCTGATTCCAAATAAATCCATCTTGGCTAGAGAAATATCTAGCTGTCTATTTCAAGGCAACAGCAAAGCATTAAACCAAATGCAAAGCTTCGTTTGACTGCACAGATAGCATTTTCATGAAGCTGGCTCTCAGTCCAGGTTCAGTTATCACTTTTTGATTAATTTATGATATCTTGTGTTTTACTTATCATAACAAGTATGACATTCTAAGGTTATCTTCTATATATTATCTATTATTCCTTGTAGTAGATTGCTCAAACTGTCATTAAAAAAAAAAAAAAAAAACATGGATTTGGTGGCCTACAAAACATCAATTAATTTTCTTGTCCTTCTAAATATTAGAAATCTGAGAACAATGTGTGGGCAGGCTTGATTTCTTCTGTGACTTCTGTCTCTGGTTTGTAGATAGCTGTCCTAACTACCTGCCTTTACATGGTCTTATTTCTGTATCTGTCTTTGTTCAAATTTCCTTTTTTTATTAGGATACCAGTTATACTGAATTAAGACTCATCCTAATAATCTCATTTTAACTTATCTCTTTAAAGAACTCATCTCTAAATAAGGTCACATTCTGAGGTCTTCAGTGTTAGGAATCTAACATGTGAATTTTAGAATAACACAATTCAATGCTTAAGAACCATACTATGAAAAACAAAACTAAACCAGAATCATATTATGAATACAGACTCTCTTCAGTAAGGTATCCTGATAGTGATAGTGTTGTTCACTATAGTAAATCCAGCATCTATCATCCTCCATGGGATAAATTAAACCTTCAATAAATATCTACTAGTTAAATAAATCAATAAATGAATCAGTGCATTATAAATATCAGAGATGCTTATGTCCCATAGTCATAAAGATCCCAAGTTTTGGCACTGTCATTTCTAAGATTTGGTGAGTATTCTCTGAGTTACTCTGAAAACAAGTGATGAATTGGTAAATATGAATGTCATATATGACTAGATTATTTCCTTAAAATTTTTTCCTTGAGCTTTTGTATATATGAAGATGGAATGTCAGGTGTGAGCACGCTAAGTTGCTTCAGTTGTGTCTGACCCTCTAGGATGCTGTGAACTGTAGCCCACCAGTCTCCTCTGTTCAAGATATTCTCCAGGCAAGAATACTGGAGTGGATTGCCATTCCCACCTCCAGGGGATCTTCACGACCCCAGAGATTGATTTTGCCTCTCTTATATCTCCTGCATTGGCAAATGGGTTCTTTACCACAGCACCACCTGGGAAGCCACAGAAGTCAGGTAAAAGATAGCAATTTGGTAATTTTTAAAAAACAAAAGTTCATATTTTAGAAAAAAATATTAAACTTGAGCTCAAAGAAAAGACATATGGAAAATGATGAAGATTTTGAAAATTATTTTAAGAGGGAATGCTATTGTATGCAGGATTTATTTTGAGTTAATGAATAATTTTATTACTTTAGAGGTAAAGGTAGATTTTATAACATTATCCAAAGTTTGGCTCTACTTTCTATCCAAATACCACAAATTGCAAACAACTCATTCAGTTCAGTTCAGTCACTCAGTGGTGTCTGACTCTTTGCAACCCCATGGATTCCATCATGCCAGATATCCATCACCAACTCCTGAAACTTACTCAAACTCATGTCCATTGAGTTGGTGATGCCATCTAACCATCTCATCCTCTGTTACCCCCTTCTCTTCCTGCCTTCAATCTTTCCCAGCACCAGAGTCTTTTCAAATGAGTCAGCTCTTCTCATCAGGTAGCCAAAGTATTGAATTTTCAGCTTCAGCATCAGTCCTTCCAATGAATACTCAGGACTGATTTCTATTAGGATGGACTGTTTTGATCTCCTTGCAGTCCAAGGGACTCTCAACAGTTTTCTCAACACCACAGTTCAAAAGCATCAATTCTTCAGTGCTCAACTTTCTTTAAAATCCAACTCTCACATCCACACATGACTACTGGAAAAAGTCAAAACTTTGACTAGACAGACCTTTGCTGACAAAGTAATGTCTCTGCTCTTTAACATGCTGTCTAGGTTGGTCACAGCTTTTCCTCCAAGGAGGAAGCTTCTTTTAATTTCATGGTTGCAGTCACCATCTGCAGTGATTTTAGGGCCCCCCAAAATTAAGTCTGTCACTTTTTCCACTGTCTCCCCCTCTATTTGCCATGAAGTGATTGGACCGGATGCCATGATCTTCGTTTTCTGAATGTTGAGTTTTAAGCCAACTTTTTCACTCTCCTCTTTCACTTTCATCAAGAGGCTCTTTAGTTCTTCTTCACTTTCTGCCATAAGGGTGGTGTCATCTGCATATCTGAGGCTATTGATATTTCTCCAGGCAATCCTGATTCCAGCTTGTGCTTCATCCAGCACGGTGTTTCTCATAATGTACTCTGCACATAATTTAAGTAAGCAGGGTGAAAATATACAGCCTTGACATACTCCTTTCCTGATTTGGAACCAGTCTGTTGTCCTAAGCCCAGTTTTAACTGTTGCTTCTTGACCTGCACACAAGTTTCTCAAGAGGCAGGTCAGGTGGTCTGGTAATTCCCATCTGTTTAAGAATTGTCCATAGTTCATTGTGATCCACACTGTCAAAGACTTTGGTATAGTCGGTAAAGCAGAAAGAGATGCTTTTCTGGAACTGTCTTGCTTTTTCTATGATCCAATGGATGTCGGCAATTTGATCTCTGGTTCCTCTGCCTTTTCTAAATCCAGCTTAAACATCTGGAAGTTCATGGTTCACGTACTGTTGAAGCCGAGCTTTGAGAAAACTCATTAGAAGAGTACAATGATCAGCATAAAAAAGACATTAGGCAACTAGTTTGAAGATATTTGTATAAATGCAATCTACATAATTTTGAAAAATGGTGCACTTCAAATGGAATGATGTGGACATTTTTTGAAATAATAGTTTTAATTCTTTTTCTATTCTTCTAATAAAGTAATTTGAAGTCTATTAGGTAGATGTTACAATTGGAACTCGATTAACTAATACATAACTCTAAATTAAAAGGGCTATCTCCTGGAATTGAGGATAAAAATAATAACTTAAATAATGTTTTCTCTATTAGACTCAATTGGAGTCTAGTAATACTATTCTCAGGTTTTTGTGGTTTTTTGTTTTGTTTTGTTTTGTTTATCTAACAATGCTGTTCAGAGGCATTTCCTTTCCCTTATGCTTTTTTTCCTAAATGTTTAATTAGAATCACTCTAGTCCAATATGAACAAATCTGAAAATTATCCTATGATGAACTAAACCTGAAAATTATACAAATAGACACTGGTTCATCATCAAGAGATAAAAAGCTTTGGGAAAGTGCAGAGTATTTCCCTTCTAAACCTAAGCATTAACCTCTAGATCTAACCTTTATTTCACTCATTTATTTTTCCAAATAAACTATTGAAAATGTGTTAATCTGAGCATTCTAAATATAAAGTCCATAAGATAAAATAATAAAAATAATATTTTTATAATTATAATGAAATGTAACTTAGGAATAAGGGAAGTGAACAGTAAAACTGTCAGTGCCAAATTTGTGGAGCACTCCTTAAAAGTGTGTAAGATTTCAAGGTATCCATTTTGCTTTAAATACATCTTTATTCCATTTTACTGTGTTATTCAAATTTCTCATAGATTAATTGTTTTGTCCACTTTAAATATATATCATGTAATATATTGATTGTGCACTGATAGGCTGTAAGTCCAGGTTTTGTGTTTTAATATTTTATCATCGTTTTTTTTGTTCCATTTTAAACTGTTTGCATATAATTAAATAAAATGCAATTATTTTAATATTCACAATGCATAAAGTGAAACCAAAATAAATTATTTTGGGTACTATCACAAATTTAATTTTGGCATTTATCATTGTAACTGCTAATAATTTCAGTAATAATCATTATTTCTTTAAGGAAGAATTATAATATAATTTTGAGGTGGATAATGAGCACAAACAATGCAATAGTAACCTAGACACATTTTAGAGATTGTTTTTTTCCTCCTAACTTATCATCTCCACTGGTATTCTCATAGAAGTTTCATTTTATAATATGTTAAGTTTGGAAAGACACATAGTATATATGAGTTAATTCAATTAACTCAGAGTATAATTATTACTTTATTATTGCAAATGATATATCCGTTAAGTGAATATTAAGCATATGTTAATGATACACATAAAATTCTAATATTCTTTTACATAACCTTTTGAGTATCTGATATTTAAACCACTACACAATTTACTAAGAACAGCTATTCTCTTCTAAAATTATAGACTCATCCCCCACTTGATTTCTGAGGGTTCTTATGGCTATAAAAGTGTGATTGTGATGGATTATCAATTTTAATTGATACTTTTATACTTTAAAGTAAAGTTCAGAATCAAAATCCTTATGTAATTTTGTACATTTTTAACAAAGAATCTGATCATTCAATTTTGTTTCTGAAATCATAGCTCAAGTATATAAAATATATGATTTTCTATATTCTTGCTCAATTCTATTGGAAAGATTTTACGGTTCTAATTATTGCAAATCTGAAACATCTGGTAAATTATCATTTTGTTCATTAGAGAGCACTGGGTAAAAAGTTCTTGTTATACTTGCTTTTGGCATGTTTTAAGACAGTTAAATTTCATACTCACTTAGACCATATGCTGCAATTATCCAAGTGAGGTCACCAAAAGGCGAGAAAAGTAAAATTCTAAAACAAAATATTTCATGAGAACTTCTTGCAAAAGAGTTAGAGCATTGTTAATAAGGGTAGGGAATGTCAACAGCCATCAGGAACCTGATTAGATTCCTTGTTTTAGCAATTTTTACAAATAAGGAGATATGCTTTTTTTCCTTACCCAGTATTTTCTGTGAAGAGAGAAAAATAGGAGAGCAGAGTGCAGATGCTATGCACAAACTAGATGAATAACCTTTAGGTCATCATATATCTATAGACACCCTGACTGTAGGTAATTAAGGCTTTTCTCATAAAATAAGAAGAAACATGATCAACATTTTGTATAGCACAATAGATTTAAATAGATGTGTGCGGAGATTTAGCAGGTATTTCATCTTCGCAATATGACACAGAAACAAAAACTTTTCCATTCACTCAATTTATCCTTTATATTAAAAATATCACATCCCTGTTGAAAACTTTTGGAGATAGCTAAACATGCTAGAAATCCCAGTAGACTGTGAAAGACTTAGGAAAGACATCTATGAGGAATAACTATAGAGAATAATTTTAAATGTTAATAAAGATTTGCTTAATCATTTTTTTCTTAAAGAAATCACTTGAAAATTTCAAGCACAAAATGTCTTGGCCACAGTATTGGGTTTCAAATGTATAAAACCAAGTTGCTTAATTAAAAAATATTTTTACATGAATTATGATAGCCATTCTCTTCATGTTTAGTGTACTTTTCCTTTCCTAATTTAAGAGTTTTTAAAAATACTTACCTTGCATTGCAATTTTACTTCCATGTTAAGGGGAAATATGTTTCCTTTTAGGCACTTAAAGCACTAAATATTTTCTTAGTTTCTTTTATTTGCTGCATTAATTTCTGTTAATTTTTGGAGGAAGTTATCAAGAGGATGTATGTTCTTCTTTTTTTTTCCATTTATTTTTATTAGTTGGAGGCTAATTACTTTACAATACTGTAGTGGTTTTGACCCTTAAACTGGATCTAGACAATCAGAGATGCCTCACTTCTTTCTCTGTTCTTGGGATATATGTTCTACCCATCATACCCACAGTGGAAGCTGTTACAAGGACAGAGCCTTCAGAGAGTAAGGTACTATTCTGACCATCTGGATGGTTCAGTTCAGTTCAGTTCAGTTCAGTCATTCAGTCATGACTGACTCTGCAACCCCATGGACTGCAGCATGCCAGGCCTCCCTGTCCATCACCAACTCCCGGAGTTTCACCCTCTGTCATCCCCTTCTCCTCCTGCTGTCAATCTTTTGCAGCATCAGGGTCTTTTCCAAGGTGTCAGTTCTTGGCATCAGGTGGCCAGAGTACTGACGTTTCAGCTTCACCATCAGTCCTTCCAATGAGTATTCAGGACCAATTTTCTTTAGGATTGACTGAATGATCTCCTTGCTTTCCAAGGAACTCTCAAGAGTCTTCTCCAACACCACAGTTCAAAAGCATCAATTCTTCAGCACTTCAGCACTCAGTCCAACTCTCACATCCATACATGACTATTGGTAAAACCATATCTTTGACTAGATGGACCTTTGTTGGCAAAGTAATGTCTCTGTTATTTAATATGCTGCCTAGATTGGTCAAAACCTTTCTTCAAGGAGCAAGCATCTTTTAATATCAACGTTGCAGTCATCATCTGCAGTGATTTTGGAGTCCAAAAAATAAAGTCTGTCACTGATTTCACTGTTTCCCCATCTATTTGCCATGAAGTGATGGGACCCAATGCCATGATCTTAGTTTTCTGAATGTTGAGTTTTAAGCCAACTTTTTTAATCTCCTGTTTCACTCTCATCAACAGGCACTTTAGTTCTTCTTCACTTTCTGCCATAAGGGTGGTGTCATCTGCATTTCTGAGGTTATTGATATTTCTCCCAGCAATCTTGATTCCAGCTTGTGCTTCATCCAGTCCAGCATTAGAAGTAAGCAGGGTGAAAATATACAGCCTTGACATACTCCTTTCCCCATTTGGAACCAGTCTGATGTTCCATGTCCAATTCTAACTGTTACTTCCTGACCTACATACAGATTTCTCAGGAGGCAGATCAAGTGGTCTGGTATTTCCATCTCTTTCAGAATTTTCCACAGTTTGTTGTGATCCATAGTCAAATGCCTGGACATGATCAGTAAAGCAGAAGTAGATGTTTCTCTGGAACTCTCTTGCTTTTTTGATGATCCAGAGGATGTTGGCAACTTGATCTCTGGCCCTCTGCCTTTTCTAAATTCAGCTTGAATATCTGAAATTTCATGGTTCACATTCTGTTGAAGCCTGACTTGGAGAATTTTGATCAGTACATTGTTAGCATGTGAGATAAGTGCAATTGTGCATTTTTGAGCATTCTTTGGCATTGCCTGTTTTTGAGGGTGGAATCAAAACTGATCTTTTTCAGCTCTGTGGTCACTGCTGAGTTTTCCAAATTTGCTGGCATATTGAGTGCAGCTCTTTCACAGCACCATCTTTTAGGATTTGAAACAGCTCAACTGGAATTCCATCACCTCCACTAGCTTTGTTCATAGTGATGTTTTCTAAAACCCACTTGACTTCACATTCCAGGATGTCTGGCTCTAGGAGAGTGATCACATCATCTTGATTATATGTGTCATGAAGATCACAGATCTTTTGGTGGTTATTCTGTGTATTCTTGCCAACTCTTCTTAATATCTTCTGCTTCTGTTAGGTCCATAACATTTCTGTCTGTCATTGTGTCCATATTTGCATGAAATGTTCCCTTAGTATATCTAATTTTCTTAAAGAGATCTCTAGTCTTTCCCATTCTATTGTTTTCCTCTATTTCATTGCATTGATCAGTGAGGAAGGCTTTCTTATCTCTCCTTGCTATTCTTTGGAACTCTGCATTCAAATGGGTATTTCTTTCCTTTTCTCCTTTGCCTTTTGTTTCTCTTCTTTTCTCAGTTATTTGTAAGGCCTACTTAGACAACCATTTTGCCGTTTTGCATTTCTCTTTCTTGGGAATGGTCTTGACAACTGCCTCCTGTACTGTGTCAGAAACTTCCATCCATATTCTTCAGGCACTCTGTTTATCAGACCTAATCCCCTGAATCTATTTGTCACTTTCATTGTATAATCAGAAGGGATTTGATTTAGGTCATATCTGAATTGTCTAGGGGTTTTCCCTAACTTTCTTCTATTTAAGCCTGAATTGGGCTATAAAGGGTTCATGATCTGAGCCACAGTCATCTCCCGGTCTTGTTTTTGCTGTCTGTATAGACTTTCTCTATCTTTGCCTGCACAGAATATAATCAACCTGATTTTGGTATTGACCATCTGGTGCTGTCCATGTGTAGAGTCTTCTCTTGTGTTGTTGGAAGAGGGTGTTTGCTATGACCAGTGTGTTCGCTTGGCAAAGCTCTGTTAGCCTTTGCCCTGCTCATTCTGTACTCCAAGGCCAAATTTGCCAGTTACTTGGGGTATTTATTCATACTTTTTCATTCCAGTCCCCTATAAGGAAAAGGAGACTGGATTTTTTTTTGGATGTTAGTTCTAGAAGGTCTTGTAGGCCTTTGTAGAATGATTCAACTTCAACTTCTTTGGCATGGTCAGGTATAGATTTAGATTACCATGATATTGAATGACTTGCCATGGAAATGAAGAGAGATCATCTGTCATTTTTGAGATTGTATCAAAGCACTGCATGTCAGACTGTTTTGTTGACTATGATGGCTTCTCCATTTCCCCTAAGGGATTCTTGCCCACAGTAGTAGATAAAATGGTCATCTGAGTTAAATTCACCCATTCCAGTCCAGTTTATTTCGCTGATTCCTAAAATGTTAATGTTCACTCTTGCCATCTCCTGTTTGACTACTTCCATTTTGCCTTGATTCAAGGACCTAATATCCCAGGTTCCTATACAATATTGCTCTTTATAGCATCAGACTTTACTTCCATCACCAGTCACATCCACAACTGGGTTTTCTTTCTGCTTTGGCTCCGCCTGTTCATTCTTTCCAGGGTTATTTCTCCACTGATCTCCAGAAGCATATTGGGCACCTACCAACCTGGGGAGTTCATCTTTCAGTGTCCTATCTTTTTGCCTTTTCATACTGTTCGTGGGGTTCTCAAGACAAGAATACTGAAGTATGGTATACATGACTAATATCTTTATATAAACTAAGATTCTGGCAGGTGTATGCAGAGCTCCAGTCATACTATGGCTACTTAATAAGTTTCCTTGCTGATTAAAACTGCCACTTACCAGTCTGCAGTGGTCTGCCTCTGTATTTCAATCCCCCTTCACACTTTGTGTACAGGAATCAATTTATGAACCAAGAATTGGTATGTGAGCCAGGAGATTAAAGAACTGGGTTTTGGGGAAGAGGCATCTGTGGGGGAAATATCCAGTTGGCCATTGACCTCTATCTATGTGGAGAGGGGTGACCCTTATATCAAAGGTGTGGACTGCCCTATGAATACAGCTGCACTGGTAAGGCATGGCTGTTTTAATGTGTTTGAGAAATTGTTTATCGGTCACTAGTACAAAGAAGGGAAATGAACACCTGCCACAGTATGTCTACTGTAAGCAGTTCAGCTGGCCACTGATGCTCAATTAGAAGCTGAAGTTCAAGTAAGAAAATTGGAGAAAGACCTGAGGTTAGAAAAGAATGTTCAGACATATCCTATTCTGCCTGGAAAGCAAAAGATTTTAGGTTCTATCAAAATAACTTGTTGTGTTTTATATTGCTTTTATCAGATCTCTGATTACTTAAGAAACCTGGGTCTTCTCTATTAAAAGAGCTAGGTTGTTTTTTTTTTTTTATGACTAATTAATTATCTGTATTTGTCTTTGAAGTATTTAGTCATCACAATGGCTAAAGGAAAAGTAAGCATCATTTAACAGAGATCTATTATCCTATTTAATCAAGTATTTTAAAAACTTTTGATATTATTTTGAAAAACTTTCCAAAAATCAAATTCTAAATGAACTCTTGGTGAACAGGAAAAAAATACTGTTTTTTTATTTTAAGAGGTTCTCTTTAATATCTCAAAAGATGTGTTCTCTTTCCTTATAAATGAGAGATATTAAGCTAATTAGGCTAATTTGATATTTTAAATTAGAAGCACTATCAAATAAGTGGTGTTAAACTTTTATTTAGGCTTTATTTGTATGAAATTCCTAAAAATATGATGTGCTTTGGTATAATGTTTTCAATTATAGTTTTAGAATACTTGTCACAGAAATAACTAGATTTTCTTATCAGTTACATTATGGTGAACTCTTATGAAATTTTTAGACATGACTACTTTTGAGTCATTTGTCTGGTAATTCCCATGCAGTCCTTTGGTTAAGGCTCTGCACTTCCACTTCAGGGGTTATGAGTTTTATCACTGGTCAGGGAGCTAAGATCCTACATGCAGTGAGACACAGCCAAAAAAAAACCCTCTTGTATCAGTTATGAAAAGTCATTATTTTACTCTGATGCTTTTGCAAACATGTTCCTGCAAAAGTGCTTCATCTTGAAGGAGATTCATGGAAAAGACTCTGACAAGTACAGGTTCTTGGTACTAAAATCAATTTGCCTTCATGTGGGAGAGGCCATAATGCATCTTCCAAGTGCTTTTCCAAGTCTACTTGCATAATCCTACATTATGTCATGGTAGAGTAGCCTGATATCTGCCTCATTTCTTATTCCCCACACCAGTAAATTATATATTATATGGAATATACATATAGATGATATAATGTTAGCATATAAATACTTGCTTCTGCTTCAGGACACTCTGCAGGTTTTTCTGGAACATCTACAAGGGAGAGGATGAGCAGTGTATCTGAAGAAAATTTAAGGCAAAGGCATCATTTTAAACTTTTGGTAAGTTGTAGGTTGGGTAAGACACATATTTTCCCTGCACTGATGACTGACAAGGTGCAAGCCTATCTAGTTCCTAAGAATGTGGAGTAGGTACAAACCTTTGTAGGGATTTGGGGGATTTTATTTCTCAACTCAGCATACTGTCTCTGTCCCTTATACTGCCTGCTGAAGAAAAGGCATGTGTGAGAATGGGAGTCCTAGGAACAAACCACCTTTGAGAAGGAAAAGAAAAAAGAAAAAAAAATATATATATATATATATATGAGGAAAGCTGATTAAAGCTTGGCGCATCTCTCAAGCAGGCTGTCATTTGAGTAAAATGTATTTGTGACTCTGGAAGGTACAGATTGGGCACTATGTCAGAAACAGAGAGACTATCCCTAGGATTTTAGTCCCAGTTCTGTAAAGGAGCAGAAACCCAATATGCCCCCATAGAGGAACAGCTTCTAAATTCTTCCAGATAGAGCTTCTTAGAAAGGAGCACCTTATCATAGTAAGAAATATCTCTCCTATCAAGGGGCGAATTGAAAATATGTTCCATCAACCCATCTCTGCCATGACTCAAATCTCCACTTTGACCAAGTGGCAGTCTATTGACAGCAGAGGACAGCCATGTCTGCCAACTCTCTGTCTCTAGAAATGTGGGTGTTACTAGGCCCTACAGAGTATGCAGGTCCTTTGTAGGCCTCCAACTCTATTACTAGAGTAACCCCTGTGGCCTTTAGGGAGGGAGTGGGGGAAATCCCCACTAATGTCTGGTATACAAATGCCTAGAAACATGAACAAGCCCATGGGCTGAACTCAGAGTGGTTGGGCTAGTGATCACACAGTAGCCCTGGTTTTTAAGCCTTTACACTGACAGTTAAGCTGTTTTAGAGGGATTGACTCTATGGCTTAGATGATGGAAAGCCAAGGGGTAAATGATCATGAATAAGCCATTGAGGGGTCAGGATATGTGAAGACATTTTGATTCACCTGCAAGAGAACGAGGCACACCTTACTGTTTCCTAACCCTTATTCATAAGGCAGGGACATGTACTGTCAATCAAGAAGCTCATGTGTTAAGTCAAGATATGAGCACTGGGCAGAATGGTGAATTGCCATGGACACCAGATTTGTCCTTGAAATACAATGATTCAGTTATGTGGCACAGCAGTATGTTGTGTGTGTTCCAAACAATGCCCAAGGCAACTGCCAAAGGACTCAGGCCATCCACCGGAGTTCCCAAGTAAGAGATTGCAAATTGGAGTGAGATTGATAAATTGATCATATTGACCCCCTCACTCTGAGTAAGGGTTCAAAATATATGTTGATTTTCCTGGATACTGTTTCTGGCCTACCTCAAGTTTTCCATTGCCAAGAAAACCAGACCACCATCATTAGAGGATTATGCTGTGCTGTGCTTGGTCACTCAGTCATGTCCAACTCCTTGTGACCCCATGAACTGCAGCCTGCCAGGCTCCTCTGTTCATGGGAATCTCCAGGCTAGAATACTGGATTGGGTTGTCATGTCCTCCTCCAGGGGATTTTTCCAACCCAGGGATTGGTGCTGTGTTGTCAAACTGAAACTTTAATGAGCATATTTGTTCTTCCCAACCCAGGAATTTAACCCAGTTATCCCACATTGCAGGAGGGATCTGAGCCATCTGAGCCACCAGGGAAGCTGAATATGATGTACAGATATACTCATTGAATAGCTAGAAGTTGGGAGTAGGGCTTGATACCCTGTATGTCAGACTGGACTCCACAGAGATACTCAATGCCGAAAGGTATAGAAATTGTGGGAAACAGCTAGTGCTCCAACTTTCATCATGGATCAATATGCAATGAACTGAGACCACCAAGCCCCATTACTCCAGGGAATAGCATTATCTTCTCTAGTTTGCAATGAGACATCCCACAGGGCTGCTAGAGACACTTTTCCCTTTGGGGTGAGAGCAAACTACTGTCTCCCCTGGGACCCCATTTTCTTTTGAAATGCACTATACTTAGAATGGAACATTGAAAGACAGGAGAAGGAGGGGGTCCTGGTCTGGCATATCCTGCCCCAAGTCCATCTTGTCACATCTGACAATGCTGCCTCCTTAGGACAACACATATGGTATGCACAACCAGGACAAGTTCCTTAAGCTGCCAACCTCCCTCTGTTCAAGGCCAGATGAGCATGCTCTATTTTCTGCTGGAACAGTCATTTGTCTTTGTCTCCTCACTGCCACTGTCTTTGTCTCTTAGCTTGCCTGGAGGACATGGCATACAGAGAAGCTCCTAGTAAATTCACCCTACAAGAATTGAATGGTAGCCAATAGAGTCTGTCTTTACTGAACACAAAAATGTCTCTAAAGGAAAAAGGTGTGATCCAAAATATGGTGGACTTGGATTTATTACTGCTTTAAAAGGAGGTGCTTGTGATGTTATCCAAACAGAATGTTGTGTATTCATACCTGATGAAACTACTAATGTATCATCTTTATTCATTCAGACGAGGAGACAAGTGAATGCCCTGAGTGATCTTGACTGAGTCTAAGGAACTTAAGAAATCAGTGGTTCAGATCTTAGGATTCTTGGTGGAAAACACTTCTGTCTATTGTGGAGTCATTATCTGAATCTTTGTTTTTGTGTGTGCCTAATATCATTGGAAAGACTGATGCTGAAGCTGAAGCTCCAATATTTTGGCCATCTGATATGAAGAATTTACTCATTGAAAAGGACCCTGATGCTGGGAAAGACTGAAGGTAGGAGGAGAAGGGGATAACAGAGGATGAGATGGTTGGATGGCATCTATGACTCAATGGACATGAGTTTGAGCGAGCTTGGGAGTTCATGATGGATAGGGAAGCCTGGCGTGCTGTAGCCCATGGGGTCGCAAAGAGTCAGATACAACTGACAGACTGAACTGAACTGACTGAATATCACTATTATCATAGTATCCACCTCCAATGGAGCCAGACAGCTGCTGAAAACAAACTGCTTCCATCCTAGGAAAACTCCTTGCCAACCATTCAGAGTACAATGAGAAGGTGGGATATGTGAGATTGTAAGAGCTGGTCACAAGAGTTGGAGTACTGGAGAAGATCATGGAGAGGACATAACCACTGGTTGATACTTGGGCTGGACTCTGGCAATTGGGAGCTCCTCATTCCACTCATGTGTCCTTGGAATATACATTCTAAGTAACATTCTTGCAGTAGGAATTGTTTAAAGACTTAGCCCTGAGAGGGTAAGGAGTTGTTAAGACCATTTGGATGGTATACATAGCTGAACCCAGGAAAGGCTTCTATATCTGGCTCTTTCTTCAGTCTTTCTTTGCCCCATGTGTATGGGCACCAGTTTTCTAAACAACATACTTCTCCTTCCTTGTATTAGGCATTATGGAGACAGTGTTGAATAAGCATAGAGATTTCACAGTGAGGTTTCAATCAAGTAAGTTAAAAAAATAAGGCTTAAATATCTATCAGAATTGACTATACAACAAACTCCAATGTAAGTTCAAACCAAGACATCAACATATAAAATATATTACGACAATGTGGTTTGTATTTTCTTTAAAAGATCCAACAAGATATTTCACCAAAACTTCCAATATCATTCTCTTCTTCATAATCAGGTAACCATATATGTTCATTTTAAAGAGTGACAATGAAATAAATTGCATCGTTGAATTGATTTTCTTTCTATCCTTCCTGCCATCTTTTTTCCTTTTTTTTTTTTTTTTTGGTCAAATGATCATTTAGTAGAATATTTTTTTTAAGTTCTTCAATAGCAAAATGATTCCCAGCCATCAACAAATTTTGTAATGTCAGCGACACACTATGAAAAATTTTCAATTTCAAAGAACAAGCAAAATATGTCATTTTCTTTGCACCAAGGGATAGACTTATGGCATTCCTCAACCTTAAGATTTTCAATGTGTATACTTATTTTCCAAAATCTTTTGTTAATTGGTTTTATAGTAAAATAAAAATATATATTGTGTCTCATACATAACACTAACTCTTCTAGGAGCATAAGATGGAGAAACAACTACAGCTTATGCTCCTGATTATTTTATATTGTAGCATATGAGTAAAGTACAAGTTATGTTAAACAGCCAAACCTGGAATCTTATTCGTGGGAAGCAAAGAGCCCATGATAAAAGCTGCAGCTAAGCATAAGCGGAGCTAAGAAGAGTGTTAAGTAGAATCTCAGAGTTACATAAGAAGAAATGTAATTCAAGGCCTCCTCCTGAAGAGGTCATCCCAAGAGAAATTGCAGAAAACAGAGATTCCAAAAGACTCCTCAAATCTCTGATCATTAAGCTACAAATTAAGAGGTCAGACTAAAAACAGTTTGGCTGCTGCTGCTGCTAAGTAACTTCAGTCGTGTCCAACTCTGTGTGACCCCATAGACAGCAGCCCACCAGGTTCCTCTGTCCCTGGGATTCTCCAGGCAAGAATACCAGAGTGGGTTGCCATCTCCTTCTCCAATGCATGCATGCATGCTAAGTCCTTTCAGTAGTGCCCGACTCTGTGCAACCCTATGGAGAGCAGCACACCAGGCTCCTCCCTCCACAGGATTCTCCAGGCAAGAATACTGGAGTGGGTTGCCATTTCCTTCTCCCAAAAACAGTTTGGAGACAAAACTAAAATAATGAAACTGAGATTTGAGCTGCCATCCATTAAAGACTGAGTTTAATATGTAACCCTAATCAGACTGCTGCTGCAGCTAAATCACTTCAGTAGTGTCTGACTCTGTGTGACCCCATAGACGGCGGCCTCCTAGGCTCCGTGGTTCCTGGGATTCTCCAGACAAGAACGCTAGACTGGGTTGCCATTTACTTCTCCAATGCATGAAAGTGAAAAGTGAAAGTGAAGTCGCTCAGTCGTGTCCGACTCTTCGTGAGACCCCATTGATTGCAGCCTACCAGGCTCCTCCGTCCATGGGATTGTCCAGGCAAGAGTACTGGAAAAGAGGAGTGGGTTACCATTGCCTTCTCCACTAATCAGACTAATTGACTGATTAAAACACACACACACACACACACACACATGTGCGCGCGCGAGCTCTTTTGAGGTATATAATAAAATAAGAAACCCCAGATCATAGCACACACATAGTTTGAGAAACAACCAAATTAACAAGCACATAGAGAATAAGAAAAGGTTAATGAATTTCAAGGAAAACAAAAATAAGCAAACAAGCAACAGAGATCAAGCTCAGGATGAAAGACCCAGAGGTTGCAGTTTCCATAAGAAGTTTAAAGCAACTATTTTAAATATGCTTTCTGTGCTATTTTTTTAAAATATTTTTGGTGAATTAAGTTCAATTCAATTCAGTTTAGTCGCGTTCAACTTTTTGTGACCCCATGAACCGCATCACGCCAGGCCTCCCTGTCCATCACCAACTCCCAGAGGTCATCCAAACCCATGTACATTGAATTGGTGATGTCATCCAACCATTTCATCTTCTGTTGTCCCCTTCTCTTCCTGTCCTCATTCTTTCCCAGAATGAGGATCTTTTCAAATGAATCAGCTCTTCACATCAGGTGGCCAAAATGTTGGAGCTTCAGCTTCAACATCAGTCCTTCCAATGAATATTCAGGACTGATATCCTTTAGGATGGACTGGTTGGATCTCTTTGCAGTCCAAGGGACTCTCAAGAGTCTTCTCCAACACCACAGTTCAAAAGCATCAGTTATTCGGCACTCAACTTTCTTTATAGTTCAACTCTCACATCCATACATGATCACTGGAAAACCATAGCCTTGACTAGATGGAACTTTGTTGGCAAAGTAATGTCTCTGATTTTCAATATGCTGTCTAGGTTGGTCATATCTTTCCTTGATGAATTAAGTAACAAAATATTAACTAAGAAACAGAAAACATAAAAAAAAAAAAAAAAAGAAAGAAACCTGGTAGAAATTCTGAAAGAGAAATATGCAATATCTGAAATAAAAATTTTATGGCTTAGTATTAATAGGAATATGGAAATGATACCAGAAAAAGTGAGTAAACATCAAGACAGAAAAAATTATATTTTGAAAAAGTGAGAGACAAAATATTTTTAAAAGTTAACAGATCATAGGGAAGATTTGCAACATTATCAAGGACTTAAATACTTGTACAAATAAAGTTCCAAAGAGAGAGTAGATACAGATTGGGGCATAAAAATTACTAAAAGGATTAACTGACAAAAATGTGCCAAATTTGTTGTAAGACAGGAGAGTATATGAACCTCAGGAAAAAACAAAAAATTCTATTAAAGTAAATACTATTTGTCTTCACCTTTTGTATTGAAAAATTCATTTTAGTATATGTTTCCCATTGACCATATTAATATACTTCAGACATGGATTTAAATAGATCCATCTATCTGAAATAATGAATTTATTGTAATACATTTGTTTTAATGTATCTTCCCATAAAGGAAACTCCAGGACCATGATGCTTTAATGATAAGTTCTGTCAAACATTTAAGGAGCAAATAGTAGTACACAAGATTTTTCATAAAGTGTTAGAAGTTAACATTTACAACTAGTTTTAAAAGATCAGACTTGTCTGGAAGAGAGAGTCAAAAAGGACCCTTCCTCATGGGCATATATTTTTGGTAAAGACATGAAGAAAAAGTTGAGGTCTTGCCCGTGTCTAAAACAAGTTTAATGAAGAAAGAACAGGAAGAACACTTCAAGATAGAGGTGGGCCAGACCAAGAGAGGCACTGGCCCCAGAGGGATGAGGTATGGGGTTTTTAAGATAGGGCTTTTACATGTCCATCTAGGTTGGTGTGGGCTGATGGTTTTGATTGGTAGTTTCAGGTTACATACCAACAAGGCTCTATTTTGCCTCTCTTTCCCATAATTCAGTCTATTATAATCAGATGCATGGATTTATAGAATACTTATGAAATTTTAATAGACTCATGTCTTGCCAAGGTCACTTGAGTACTGTGTATCAGGAGGACATGTGCAGAAGCTGGAGGTGCCTCTGTGGTTAGTTTGCATCCACTGTGTACCTAAAGCAGGAGTGCTGAAGATGAATAAGTCTCTGTGGTTACTCTGAAGCATATCTGCGGGCTCCCCTGGGCTGCACTGGGGCATGTCTGGGGTAGGGTTTAGAGGTCAACTTGAATCTTTCTCTGCTAGGTGACCCCTTATTGTCTGTGCCTAACTTCCTACCTGATGGGAGAGACTGACTGAGGAGGAAACTGGGTCTTGTTCTGATGGGTGGAGCCATGCTCAGTAAATCTTTAATCCAATTTTCTGTTGGTGGGTGGAGCTGTGCTCCTTCCCTGATATTTACCTTGGGTGGAACTATGGTGGAGGTAATGAAAATAATGCATCTTCCCATAAAGGAAACTCCAGGACCATGATGCATTAATGATGAGTTCTGTCAAACATTCAAGGAACAAATAATAATACACAAGATTTTTTGTAAGGTGTTAGAAGTTAACACTTAAAGCTAGTTTTAAAAGATCAGAATGATATCTGACAGAGTCAAAGAGGACCCTTCCTTACGGGCCCTTCCCCGCCCAACAGAACAAGACCCAGTTTCTCCCTCAGTCAGTCTCTCCCATCAGGAAGCTTCCATAAGCCTTTTAGCCTTCTCCATCAGAGGGCAGAGAGGCCGAAAACCACAATCTCAGAAGACTAACCAATCTGATTACATGGACCACAGCATTGCTAATTCAATGAAACCATGAGCCATGCCCTGCAGGGCCACCCAAGCTGGATGAGTATTGGTGGAGAATTCTGATAAGAATGGTCCACTGGAGAAGGGAATGGCAAACCACTTCAGTATTCTTGCCTTGAGAACCCCATGAACACTATGAAAAGGCAAAAAGGTATGACACTACACATCTTTTTTGAAAGAAAGATGAACTTCCCAGATCGGTAGATGCCCAATATGCTACTGGAGATCACTGGAGAAATAACTCTAGAAAAAATGAAGAGATGGAGCCAAAGCAAAAACAACACCCAGCTGTGGGTGTGACTGGTGATGGAAGCAAGATCCAATGTTGTAAAGAGCAATATGACTTAAGAATCTGGAATGTTAGGTCCATGAATCAAGGCAAATTGGAAGTGGTCAAACAGGAGATGGTAAGAGTGAATGTCAACATTTTAGGAATCAGCGAACTAAAATGGACTGGAATGTGTGAATTTAACTCAGAAGATCATTATATCTACTACTGTGGGCAAGAATCCCTTAGAAGAATTGGAGTATCCATCATAATCAACAAAAGAGTCCAAAATGCAGTACTTGGATACAATCTCAAAAACGACAGAATGATCTCTGTTCATTTCCAAAGCAAACCATTCAATATTATGGTAATCCAAGTCTAAGCCCTGACCAGTAATGCTAAAGAAGCTGAAGTTCAATGGTTCTATGAGACCTACAAGACCTTTTAGAACTAACACCCAAAAAAGATTTCTTTATCATTATAGGGGACTGGAATGCAAAAGTAGGAAGTCAATGAATACACGGAGTAACAGGCAAATTTGGCCTTGGGGTACAGAATGAAGCAGAGAAAAGGCTAATAGAGTTTTGACAAGAGAATGCACTGGTCACACCAAACACCCTTTTTCAATAGCACAAGAGAAGGCTCTACACATGGACATCACCAGATGGTCAACACTGAAATCAGATTGATTATATTCTGTACAGGCAAAGTTGGAGAAGCTCTATACAGTCAGCAAAAACAAGACCGGGAGATGATTGTGATTCAGATCATGAACTCCTTATTGCCAATTTCAGACTTAATTTGAAGAAAATAGGGAAAACTCCTAGACAATTCAAGTATGACATAAATCCAATCCCTCATGATTATACCTTGGAAGTGAGAAATAGATTTAAGGGGACTAGAGCTGATAGACAGAGTGTCTGATGACCTATGGACAGAGGTTTGTGACATTGTACAGGAGATGGGAGCAAGACCATCCCCAAGAAAAAGAAACTCAAAACAGGAAAATGGCTGTCTGAGGAGGCCTTACAAATAGCTGTGAAAAGAAGAGAAGTGAAAAGGAAAGATATACCCATTTGAAGGCAGAGTTCCAAAGAAGAGCAAGGAGAGATAAAAAAAAGCCTTCCTTAGTGATCAGTGCAAAGAAATAGAGGAAAACAATAGAATGGGAAAGACTAGAGATCTTTTCAAGAAAATTATACATTCCAAGGGAATATTTCATGCAAGGATGGGCTCAATAAAGGACATAAATGGTAGGGACCTAACAGAAGCAGAAGATATTAAGAAGAAGTGGCAAGAATACACAAAAGAACTGTACAAAAAAGATCTTCACCATCCAGATATTCACAATGGTGTGATCAGCCATCTAGAGCCAGACATCCTGGAATGAGAAGTCAAATGGGCCTTAGGAAGCATCACTTCGAACAAAGCTAGTGGAGGTGATGGAATTCCAGTTGAGCTATTTCAAATCCTAAAATATGAGGCTGTGAAAGTGCTGCACTCAATATGCCAGCAAATTTGGAAAATTCAGCAGTGGCCACAGGACTGTAAAAGGTCTGTTTTCATTCCAATCCCTAAGAGAGGTAATGCCAAAGAATGCTCAAACTACCACACAATTGCACTCATCTCACACTCTAGCAAAGTAATGCTCAAATTCTACAAATCAGGCTTCAAGAATACGTGAATCTTGAACTTCCAGATGTTCAAACTGGTTTTAGAAGTGGTAGAGGAAACAGAGATCAAAGTGTCAACATCCGCTTGATTATCGAAAAAGCAACAGAGTTCCAGAGCAACATCTATTTCTGCTTTATTGACTATGCCAAAACCTTTGACTGTGTGGATCACAATTAACTGTGAAAATTCTGAGAGTTGGGAATACAAGACCACCTGACTTTGCTCTTGAGAAATCTGTATGCAGGTCAGGAAGCAACAGTTAGAACTGGACATGGAGCCACAGACTGGTTCCAAATAGGAAAAGGAGTACGTCAAGGGTGTATATTGTCATCCTGTTTATTTAACTTATATGCAATGTACATCATGAGAAATGCTGGGCTGGATGAAGCACAAGCTGGAATCAAGTTTGGTGGGAAAAATATAAATAACCTCAGATATGCAGATTATGGCATATACCCTTATGGCAAATATGAAGAACACAAGATCCTCTTGATGAAAGTGAAAGAGGAGAGTGAAAAATTTGGCTTAAAGCTCGACATTCAGAAAACTAAGGTCTTGGCTTCCAGTCCCATCACTTCAAGGCAAATAGATGGGGAAACAGTGGAAACAGTGACAGACTTAATTTTTTGGACTCCAAAATCACTGCAGATGGTGACTGCAGCCATGAAATAAATAGACACTTACTCCTTGGAAGAAAAGTTATGACCCACCTATACAGCATGTCAAAAAGAAGAGACATTATTTTGCCAACAAAGTTCTGTCTAGTCAAGGCTATGATTTTTCCATTAGTCATGTATGGATGTGAGAGTTGGATTATAAAGAAAGCTGAGCACCAAAGAATTGATGTTTTTGAACTGTGGTGTTGGAGAAGACTCTTGAGACTCCCTTGGACTGCAAGGAGATCTAACCAGTCCATCCTAAAGGAAATCAATCCTGAATGTTCATTGGAAGTACTGATGTTGAGGCTGAAGCTCCAATACTTTGGCCATCAGGTGCGAAGAACTGACTCATTTGAAAAGACCCTGATACTGGGAAAGAGTGAAGGTGGGAGGAGAAGTGGATGACAGAGGGTGAGATGGTTGGATGGCATCACTAACTCAGTAGACTTGAGTTTGAGTAAACTCTGGTAGTTGGTGATGGACAGGTAGGCCTGGCGTGCGGCAGTCCATGGTGTCACAAAGCGTCGGACACAACTGAGTGACTGCACTGAACTGAGCTGAACACATATATATGGAATCTAGAAAGATGGTACTGATGAAATTATTTGCAGGGTAGCAAAGGAGCCACAGACTGTGAGAACAGACTATGGACATGGTGGGGGCAGGGATGAGGGTGGAAGAAGTGTGGGATATATGGAGTGAGAAATATGGAAACTCTTATTACCATATGTTAAATTGACAGCCAGTGGCTTTGCTGTATGATTCAGGGATCTCAAAGCAGAGCTCTGTAACAACTTAGAGGGGTGGGATGGGGGGGCAAGTGAGAGGGAGATTCAAGAGGGGGGGGACATATGTATACGTATGGCTGATTAATGTTGATGTTTGGCAGAAACCAACAAAATTCTGTAAAGCAATTACCCTTCAATTAGAGAAACAAGTAAATTTTAATTATTTGTTTTAAATAGCCATTTTGGTGGGAAACTTTTAAAAATTAAAACAAATAAAGTGTTCAAAAGAGTTTTACAGACAATAACAACTGTCTACATATAAATTGAAACGACTGAAATTCTGTCATAACTAAAATGTGAATTTAGTAAAGTCAGAAAATATAAGATTAACTAAAAAGTAATTGTACTTTTACATAATAGCATGAAACAATTGAAATATTTGTTCCCATTTCTCAGATTGAACTTCTTTCTTGGCTTATTTTTTGGGATAGTGACATGAGACTTGTTCTAATAAAAAGAGTTGGGAATAAAAGAAATATGTGTCATGTTTTGATGAGAACATTAACAATCAGTTCAAGACTCTCTGACACTATGCTCTAATACAAATTTGTTGTCTAAGTTATAAGGATCATGTAAAAAAGAGATTCTACTAGAATTCTATGAACATGTAAAATGAATAAGAAATGAAATCTTATTTTTATCTTTTTTTTTCCATTTATTTTTATTAGTTGGAGTCTCTTGTTTTAAGTTACCAAAATTGACATAGAAATTGTCATCTAGAAGTATGGTGCTACTGTAATTACAAACTTCAAAAATAAGATGTTAACTTAGAAGCCAGGAGACAAAGAAACTTACATTTAATCCATAATATGCAATGGAAACACCCGATAACACATGAAAATATATGAAAAATATTCAACCCCACTGTTAATAAAAGCAAATCTATAACAAACCAGTAAGGAAAAATCTATTTCTACAAAATTTGAAAAGTTTCTAAGTGTTTTTCAAGCTTTCTTGAAAGTGAAAGTGAAGTCGCTCAGTCATCTGACTCTTTGTGACCCTATGGACTGTAGCCTGCTTGACTCCTCCAACCATGGAATTTTCCAGGCAAGAATACTGGACTGGTTGCCATTCTTCTCCAGCAAATCTTCCTCACCCAGAATTAGAACTCAGGTCTCCTGCTTTGCGGGCAGACTCTTTAACCTCTGAGCCACCAGGAAATCAAGCATTCTTATGCTGTCATTTGTAATATATATTAGTATGCATGTTTGCCTGCGTGCAGGCTAAGTTGTTTCAGTCACATTCAATTCTTTGCAAAGATGGTAGCCTGCCAGACTCTTCTGTCCATGGTATTCTCTGGGCAAGAATACTGGAGTGGATTGCCATCCCCACCTCCAGAGGATCTTCCCGACCAGGTGATCGAACCAACATCTCTTACGTCTCCTGCATTGGCAGGCTGGTTATTTACCTCTAGTGCCAACTATAACTTCCTGCAAAACAATCTGGCAATATGAATCTTTCAGCAACGTGAACGTTTACATTTTGTGTGTTTGCTTGTTTAAATGATTCATGCAGTGTCTGCTTCTAGGTATAGGAATGAAATAGTATCAAAACAGGCAAAAAGGCATTTATATAAAGTGAAATATTACCGTATATTTTGTAATTCCCCAAATTTAAGCCAAATATTCAAAATATTTTACATAAAATGAATAACAGATAATATTTAACATTAAATGTATGGAGATACTTAATGGCATTGCAAAGTATACTGGTATTATATTAAGAGACAAGTCACAAGCTTGCGTGTCCTGTGAAAAATCCACCAGATAAAAATTAATGAGTAAAATAACCAGATAAATGTTAAACAGTAACATAACCACTTCATGAATAGTATTTCTCTCTTTGAGGGTGCCATCATACTTTTCTGTCATTTTCTTTTTGTATAAAACTGCTTTTATTTTTTTATAAATTAGAATAGATTGTTTTTCATAAGAAGAACTTAAATACAAATTTAAATTTGGGGGAACTTTCCTGGTGGTTCAGTGGTTAGGACTGTGTACTTACTATGAAAGTCCCAGGTTCAATCCCTGATTAGGGAACTAAGACTCCACAAATCTAGGTGCCACCAAAAAATAAATAAATAAATTTTGGATTTTTCATTTGACCCTATTACATGTATAAATATAATAAAGATTTGTAAGAGCATGAAGACTGCATCCAAATATCCATCTAAAAATTTTGTCCTGTGTGTAACAAGATGCAGCACATGTCCTGCTTAAAAACACTTCTCATTTGTTAAGTCCCACATAGCTCATTCTAAATCCCTCATACCTAACACCACATTCTGATATGATAGTAGTTCTCCTTTTTACATATAATTTCCCCTTTTTATTTTCTCAGCAATCATCTTTATGTGGCTGAAAAATCTAGGGGGTCCCTTAAACAATAGGCAGCAAATCTGTAGGCTCTTTGACAGTGGATAAAATGAAAGATATTCTAGTTTATATTTAGGGACACTGAAATTATATTTTCCTTCTTTGAAGAATTATCTCAAAAAGAAAACAAATTTTTTAAGCTAAAAAAGTTTAAGCTAGTATTTTCCAATTCTATGTATACAGGTTGCACAATATTTTTGTGATTCAGCTCATCTGAGACAAAATTCTCATCATATAAAGATAAATTCTCACAAAAAAAGTCAAAATATTCAGAAAATTTTTATTTTATTTTTACTGTTAGTCAAAATTTTGATACAGTACAACACTTTTGGATTAACTATATTTATAAATTCTAAGGCTATATTTTTGGATATTGACATAAATTTGAAAGTATAGGACACATTTTTACATTATTGATACATATGAAAGCTGATTAATAAAGTTTAGTTTGAGAATAAAATAATTGTGAAATTTTTCTCCTAGATTCTTGAACAAACTCAGCAAACTAATGAATAAAATCTGTCCTTTCAAATCACAGACCTTAGTTAAATATGCACACACTAGAGTGCACATAGGCCTTCATGCAAGCACATGCATGCAAAACCCATAACTAGTGTGAAGTGAAAGAGAAAAAGAATAGAAAAGCATGGAGGGAAGTACCAATGGGCATTATGGAGGAAAATGTTGGGGTATAGCTTCAGAATAATTTTTACCAACTGAAAATTTTCATGGTAATTAAACCTTTCTACCCATGAAACTTGGCAGTTTCTTATGCTTCAATGGGCAAGATGGGTTTATGGTAATTTTCTTTAATAAATACTCTCTTTAATCTAATGTTCTGACCTTGGCCAAGTTACTGAAGAATATAAACATCAGTTTTCTCACTTATAATATTGACTTTTTGTACATATTTATGTCCAATAATGGTCAGCTCCTCCTCTGAGTTACCCTTCTACTTTCATGACTGATTTGCTCCTTCTGGACAGTGTGCATTTTAATCTTTCTTTTGGAAATCCTTTGTTTTGATTTCTATGCGTAGTCCTATTCCAGCATGTCATTTTCATTTTGACCATTACTTATCTCTGTTGTTAACAACTCATCATCATCCTTTTCTGAACTCTTAAATGTATGTGGTCAGTCCTGAGGCTCTGGCTTTGATTCTTTGTCCTTTGCATACTGTCCTCTCTATGCCTCACTCATTTCCTAAGTTTTTAAAGGATTAGAACTTACGGTTCATGCTTCCAATTTCTTACAATTATTTATTATAAGAGTATTGTGTGAAATAATAGAAAATATGTATATATTGGTCTCTTTTCTGAGTCTGGCACAGATTTCCTAAAACTCTACAAGAGTAGAGAACATGTATTTCCTTCATCTCCTGCATGGCAGGTAGATTCTTTATTGCTGAGCTATCTGCACATCTTGTTTATCCATTCCTCTTTTGATTGACATTGGAACTTCTCAGGTGACTCAGTGGTAAAGAATTTGCCTGCCAGTACAGGAGCCTCAGGTGACATGAGTTCCATCCCTGGGTCAAGAAGATCCCCTGGAGGAGGAAATGCCAATCCACTCCAGTATTCTTGCCTTGAGAATCCCATGGACTGAGGAACTTGGCAGTCTACAGTCCATGGGGTCAAAAAGAATTGGACACAACTAAGTATGCATGTATGTTCAATTGACATTTAGGCTTTTCCCATGTCTTGACTATTGTAAACAGTGCTGCAATTAACATTGGGTTCATGTACCATTTCAGACCATGTTTTTCTTTGAATATCTACCCAAGAGTGGGATTGCTGGTGGAAGTTCTGTTTAGAGTTTTTAAGAAACCATCATACTCTGCTCCACAGTGGCTGTACCAACTTACACTTCTACCAATAGAGTAGGAGTGTACCTTTCTCTCCACAGCCTCTCCAGAATTTATTTTTTGTAGATTTTTCTATGCTAGCCATTTTGACATTTTGAAGTGAAATCTCATTTTGATTTGCCTTTCTCTAAGATTTAGAGATGGCAAATGTCTTGTCATTTGCCTGTTGGCCATCTGTATGTCTTCTTTGTAGAAATGTCTAAGTAGGTCTTCTGCCTAGTTTTTGATTGAGTTGTTTGTTTTGATGATACTGAATCACATGAAGTGTTTGAAAGTCTTGGAATCTAACCCTTTGCCAGTCATATTATTTGCAAACATTTTCTCCCAATCTATGGGTTGTCTTTTCATTTGTCTATGGTTTGCTTTGTGTGCAAAATTTGTGAGCATAATTAGGTTCTATTTGTTTATTTTTATTTTTATTTGCATTATTCTGGGGGATGGATCAAAGAAGAAATTGCTGTGATTTATGGCAGAGAGTGTTCTACCTATGACTTTCTCTAAGAGTTTTATCATGTCTGGTCCCACATTTAGGTCTTTATCCCATTTTGAGCTTATTTTTTGTATGACGTTAAAGAATGGCCTAATTATTTTAATTTCTTATCAGTAGCTCTCCAATTTTCCAAGCACCATTTATTGTGGAGACTTTCTTTCTACCTTTGTATAATTTTATCTCCTTTGTTATAGATTAATGGACCCTAAGAGGATAGATTTATGTCAGGACTTCCTATCATGTTCTGTTGATCTGTATTTCTAATTTTGTGCCAGCTCCATACTCTTTTGATGTCTATAGATTTGTAGTATGGTCTGAAGTCAGGGAGCCTGATTCTTTCAGTTCCATTCTTCTGTCTCAAGATTGTTTTGGCTATTTGGGGTCATTTGTGTATCCATACAATTTCAAGATTTTTTGTGTTCTAGTTCTGTGGAAAATGCCATTGGTAAATTAGGGATTTCATTGAATCTTTGGATTGACTTGAGAAACATCTTACAATATTGATTCTTCCAATCACATAACATGGCATATCTTTCCACTTGTTTGTGTAGTCTAACTTCTTCATCAATGTCTCATACTTTTCTTAGTACAGGTCCTTTGTCTCACTAGATAGATTTGTTCCTAAGTATTCTACTTTCTTAGTGAAACGATAAATGTGATTGTTTCTTGAATTTTTGTTTCTGATTTTCCATTCCTTAAATCTAGTGATTTAAGAGATTTCTGTGCATTAATTTTGTATCCTGTGATTTTGCTAAATTCATCAAGTAGCTCTAGTAGTTTCCTGGTAGCATATTTATGATTTTCTATGTATAATGTCATGCCATTTGCAAGCAGTGACAATTTTACTTCTTTTCCAGCTTGAGCTCCTTTAATTTATCTATATATGTATCTGACTGCTATAGTTAGGACTTTCAAAACTATGTTGAATATAAGTGGTGAGAGTGGACGTCTTTGTCTTATTCCTGATCTTAGAGGAAATGCTTTCAGTTTTTGTGTTGAATGTGATGTTACTTATGGGTTTGTCATATATGGCTTTTACTATGTTGACCTGTGTTCCCTCTATGCCTACTTCCTGGAGAATGTTTTATCATAAATGGGTGCTGAATTTTGTCACAAGTCTTTTCAGCATCTATCAAGGTGATCATATGATTTTTATTCTTCAATCTTTTGATGTGGATAAATCCCACTTGATCCTGTTAATATATTGCTGGATTTGGATTGCTAATATTTGTTGAGGATTTTTGTGTCTATGTTCACCAGTGATATTCACCTGCAATTGTTAATCAACTATGTGCGTGCATGCTAAGTCGCTTTAGTTGTGTCCAACTCTTTGTAATCCTACAGACTGTAGCCTACTTCTCTGCCCATAAGAATCTCCAGGCAAGAACACTGGTGTGGGTTGCCATGTTCTTCTCCAAGGGATCTCTTGACCCAGGGATTGAACCCACATCTCCTATGTCTCCTGCATTTGCAGGCAGGTTCTTTACCACAAATGTCACATGGGAAACCCCTAATCAATTATAATCCAATATAAAATAAAACATTAAAAATTGAAAAAAATGAAGTGTTTCTCAGAAAATGTAAGAAAATTTAAATAAAGCAAAATGAAGACAGTTTGTTTTTCTCAATAAGCAGTATTTTATTCCTAGATGGGAAAAATAAGTATATAATGTTTTAAACCTATAGACATTCATATATTTGCATTCAGAGATTTGAACACAGTAAGTATAAATGTTATCAACCAATATCTCTAACACCAAACTACTCTCTGGAGAGCAAGTTCTTGAGGTAAAAAGCTTTTTTTTTTGGGGGGGGGGGGCGGAGGTTCTTTTAAATATAGAACCTTAAATGGGAGATTTATTAAGGCTTTGAGGTCCAAAAACTGAAGCATGAGCACTTAAGTATTCTGTTCAAAATGATGGTGGACTGTCTTTGATGAGCTTATTCTTCTTACGTATTCATCACATTCTGCAAACGTTTTGGTTACAAGGAGATTAGATATGACATTGAGGTTTCTATGCCAAAGATGTCTTTCCTTTATGTTAGGTTTTGCAAAATATTTTTTACATTTGTGAATAATTTCTCTATTTTATTTTGTTTTCTTTCATACGAATAAAGCTTAGAGTTTTGCCTTTCAAAGAGCACACAATGTCTGTATAGGACAATACTGTTAATAAATGAACAGAAAAAGTACCTCTTAGCTAAGCCTAATCTAGTTAGCAATGCTATCAATTAGGGAAACACATTGATTAGAAAGATCAATACAATTCCTATTTGCTGGTATAAATTCAGAGTTCTTCAAGCCTAACAAAAATGTCCTGTCAGTATCTTTTTCCTTCCAATGGAATATAAAATTCATTTAAAATAATGAGGAGGAAAACTGTTTTAATAAAGCAATTCCAAAAGAACATAGCAAAAATATATTGTGTTTATTTGATATTCAGTCAAACTCAGATAATATTTCTACTCCCCAATCTTCTATTTAATTCCCCCCTGGCCCTCACCTGCACTATACTATATATTTCATTTCATACTCAGTTAAATAAATAAGTCAAATTCTCTTAGCCCACGAATTTCTTAGCTATTCTTTGCTGGCAGTAAATCTTACCTTTTATTGTTGCTTGTCAGATCAAGGCCATAAGCTGGAACTGGGAAACATGGTTCTGCTCCTTTTCAGGATCATCAGCAATTTTTTACCCTACGGTTATATATGAATTATTAAGATAGCTGTTGCTTAAAAAAATTTCAAGTATAATATTGCAAAGAGTTGGAAGGACTGAACTTCCTATAGAGCAAATACAGATTGTTTCCAACCTCTCAAGTGAACACCAATGAGAGTAAGAATAAACACCTGATGCAAAATGGGAAGCTGTCATCATAATTTAGGGATAAAATAGAAGAAAAGTACAATATACACCTGGCACCATACAGATGAAGGCCAACCCAGATCAATTGCCTTTGACTCAGTGCTGAAGAGGCATCATGAGTATTTATGAGAGCTGTATTTGAAAAGTTTCTACAGACTCACAGGGTCAGAGAGATGCAGAAATCTCTGATAAAATGTGCAGTGTTGTATTTCACATTGCAAATAGATAGATAGCAATTTCTAATATGTGATCTTAAACCACGACTTTAGGATTAGCTTCTATCAATTTTAAGTATTTTTGTCTTAATATAGGCTCACAATTTGATGTTTGCCTATATATAGTTACCAAATATTCTCTTTTCATCTTCATTCTTTTCTCTGTTTTCTTTTTCATCAAATATGGAATGTTATTTTAGTGCCATCATGCATTGAAACCAGCTCTCAGGAATAGAATTCTCAAATTTTCTATTATTTCTTCAAGTAACATATTGATATAATACCTTCCATTTCCTTAAATATCAATCATGTAAAGGAAAGAATTCTCTGGGGGTCCAGGGGTTAAGTGTCTGCACTTCCATTTAAAGGAGCATGGGTTCTATCCCTGGTTAGACAACTAAGATCCTACAAGCTGTGTGGAGGGACAAAATATATGTAAATAGCAAAATATATCTTCTCCAAATTTTATGTTATATATACTTCATAAACAACTGTGTTGAATTAATCACACAAAAAAGGATTTAGTGTTTTCTACAAAGGTCCATCTGGTCAAGGCTATTGTTTTTCCAGTGGTCATGTATAGATGTGAAAGTTGGACTGTGAAGAAAGCTGAGTTCTGAAAAAGTGATGCTTTTGAACTATGGTGTTGGAGAAGACTCTTGAGAGTCCCTTGGACTGCAAGGAGATCCAACCAGTCCATCCTAAAGGAGATCAGTCCTGGGTGTTCTTTGGAAGGACTGATGCTGAAGCTGAAACTCCAATACTTTGGCCACCTTATGTGAATAGTTAACTCATTGGAAAAGACCCTGCTGCTGGGAGGGATTGGGGGCAGTAGGATAAGGGGACAACAGAGGATGAGATGGCTGGATGGCATCACCGACTCAATGGGCATGGATTTGGGTAGACTCCAGGAGTTGGTGATGGACAGGGAGGCCTGGCATGTGCAAATCATGGGGTCACAAAGAGTTGGACACGACTGAGTGACTGAACTGAACTGAACTGACTGAGTACTGGTTAAAAGAGACTCAAAGTCTTTTCTCTCCTGGTTGTTGGAGATCTGATAATACACAATTCAACCTGACTGAAGATATTTTAGTTGTTAACTAATGAAATACAATACCTCAGAAATACGTATATATATATAGGTTCCTTGTGATATGTTACTTCAAGGGAATAAATAATCCAAGAATTATTGAATATTTATGGATATTCTTCTAAATGTAATAAATGAATTAACTCACTTTCCTACATCAAATCTAGGAGGTATGTGTTACAATTTTATCTCTATTGAAGAGAGAAGAATAAGATACATGGACATTAAGTAGCTTTCAGAATGACAGAGGACATAGTGGTAGAGTGGTATTTAAGGTCAAGCAACATTAATTTCCCTGGTGGCTTAGATGGTGAAGAATCCATCTACAATGTAGGAGACCCAGGTTCTATGCCTGAGTTGGAAAGACACCCTGGAGAAAGGAATGGCAACTCATTCTAGTACCCTTGCCAGGAGAATTCCATGGACTAAGGAGTTGGCAGTCTACAGTCCATGGGGTCGCAAATAGCCAGACACAACTGAGCAAAAAATACACACAACATAGTTTTAGAGAGCATCTTTCTGGTGAGATATTTTGCCCTTATTCAAAAGAAACTCAGTTTCCCAAAACATATATACATCCAAGAACCTTATACATATGTTGTAGTCTGAATATGTGTCCCCCACAAATTCAAATGTTGAAGTTCTAGCCTCTAGAACCTCAGAATGTAACTGTAATAGAGACAGGCCTTTGAGCAGATAATTAAGGTAAAATGAGATCATTTGGGTTCAACATAATTCAATGTGATGAGATACCAGGTGAAGGTATGCAGACAAAATGCCATGGAGGGGACACAGAAAGAAGACTGAATTATGTAATTCAAAGAGAGAGGCCTCAGAAGAAATCAAATCTACTGACACCTTGATCTTGGACTTCTAGATTCCAGATCTGTGAAAAGATAAAATTCTGGATTTTTGTAAGCCACCAGTTTGTGGTATTTTATTACTGCATCCCTACAAAACTAATAAAATATATGTGTACTAACTTTTTCAAGGTGAATACCTAAATACACAAGCACAGTAACATCTACTAACTTAAGGAAATTGTATCTCATTAATTATAATTTGCTACTACAAACAAAACCCACTTATTCCTTTAGAGATATAAAATAATTCACAAAGGAAAATATTCTGAGATAAATTTTAAGTGCTCTTTTGGTACTCACCAAGCATTAACAAATGACAATTAAATAGTTAACAAGCCTATGTCAATGACTTACAATTGCACTCATATCACTTGCTAAAGTTATGCTCAAAATCCTTCAAATTAAGCTTCAGCAGTACACAAACTGAGAACTTCCAGTTCTACAAGTTGAACTTAGAAAAGGGAGAAGAACAGGAGATCAAATTGCCAACATTTGTTGGATCATAGAGAAGGCAAGAGAATTCCAGAAATACTTTTGCCTAATTGATTACATGAAAACCTTTGACTGTGTGGGTCACAACAAACTGTGGAAAATTCTTAAAGAGATAGGAATATCAGATCACTTTACCTGTCTCCTGAGAAACCTGTATGCAGATCAAGAAGCAACAGACATGGAAAAATGAACTGGTTCAAAATTGGGACAGAAATACTACAAGGCTGTATATAGTCACTCTGTTTAACTTATTTGCAGAGCACATCAGGGAAAATACCAGGCTGGACTTAAAAGTTGGAATCAAGATTGCCAGGGAAAATATCAACAACCTCAGATAGGCACATGATACCACTCTAATAGCAGAAAGTGAAGAGGAACCAAAGAGCCTCTTGATGAGGGTGAAAGAGGAGAGTGAAAAAGCCGGCTTAAAATTCAACATTCAAAAAACTAAGATCATGGCATCTTGTTCCATCATTTCATGGCAAATGGGGGGAAAAAATGGAAAGAGTGACAGACTTTATTTTCTTAGTCTTCAACATCAATGCAGAATTTGACTGCAGCCATGAAATTGAAAGGCATTTTTTCCTTGGAAGGAAAGCTATGAGAAGCCTAGACACCATACTAAAAATCAGAGACATCACTTTGCCAACAAAGGTACCTATAATCAAAGCTATGGTTTTTCTAGTAGTCAAGTCCAGATGTGCGAGTTGGACCATAAAGAAGACTGAGGGCCGAAGAATTGGTGCTTTTGAAATGTGGGGCTGGAGAAGACTCTGGAGAGTCCCTTGGACTGTAAAGAAATCAAATCAATCAATCCTAAGGGAATCAATCCTGGATATTCATTCAGTTCAGTTCAGTTCTTTTCAGTCACTCAGTCGTGTCCGGCTCTTTGTGACCCCATGAATTGCAGCATGCCAGGCCTCCCTGTCCATCACAAACTCCCAAAGTTTACTCAAACTCGTGTCCATCGAGTCGGTGATGCCATCCAGCCATCTCATCGTCTGTCGTCCCCTTCTCCTCCTGCCCTCAATCCCTCTCAGCATCAGGATCTTTTCCAATAAGTCAACTACTCGCATGAGGTGGCCAAAGTATTGGAGTTTCAGCTTCAGCATCATTAGGAGGATTAATTCTAAAGGAGAAACTTCAACATTTTGGACACCTGATGATAAGAGCTGACTTATTGAAAAAAAATCTTGATGCTGGGAAAGATTGAAGGCAGAAAAGGAAATGAATGGCATTGGCAAGGCCTAGCATGCTGCAGTCCATGGCATCGCAAAGAGTCAAACACAACTTGGCAACTAAACACCACCACCACCACAACAATGTCAATGACTTACAATCATTGACATCAATATTTCACCATGTACATTACCACATTTCATTTGGATTTATAATAGTTCTGAAAGTATGAAATGAGCTGTAGTCAAAATTGATCAGAAAGGAGGGGAGGATCAACTTTATGACTCCATTTAAGTTATTGTTAAGTAATGTAAAAACTATTTGAAATGAAATATATATTGACAAAAATGTATCTGTGGGTAAAATCATTATAATTTCATGAGAGCTTAGTATATATACCAGTTAACTTGCTGATGTTTTATAAATATATTCTCATCTACTCTTCATCATTATCATGTGGAGTTGGTATGACTATTATTTCAATTTTACATATCTTACCTATTGTCAAACTAAGGCTTAAACAGTTTAGGAACCAAAACCACAGAATCAGGGGGGAAAAAAAACCCTTTTAACTCATACTCAATTAATCCACACACACAAAAAAGGAGACAAACACATACAAAGGTTAAAATATAGTCTCTTCATAAGTGCGGCTAGAAAAACTGGAGAGCTATGTGTAAAAGAAAGAAATTAGAACTTTCTCTAACACCATATACAAACGCAAACACAGAATGGCTTAAAGATCTGAACATCAAACCAGAAACCATAATACTCCAAGAGGGAAACAAACATAGGCAGAAAACACTTTGACATAAATCACAGCAACATATTTTTGATCCATCTCCTAAAGCAAGAGAAATAAAGGCAAAATAAGTAAATGAGACCTAATTTAACTTAAAATATTTTGCACAGCAAAAGAAACTATCCACAAAATGAAAAAAAGAAAAAAGAAAAAAACCTACTGAATGGAGAAAATATTTGCAAATCATATGGCCAAAGGAATTACTGTCCAAAATACATAAACAATTTACACAACTCAACACCCAAAACCAAACAACCAACTTAAAAATTGAGCAGAAGACCTGAACAGTCATTTTTTTCCAAAGAAAATATGCAGGTACCCAACAGGCATGTGAAAAGATGCTCAGAATCATACTCTGGTATATATCTGAGCAAAAATACAAATCCAATAAGGTGTATGCATTCCAATGACCATAGCAGCATTATATATGATTGCCAAGACATGAAAGTGCCCACCAACTGATGACTAGATAAAGATGTGAGATATATAGATATAGAAGCTCCCCTGATAGCTCAGCTGGTAAAGAACCTGCCTGCAAAGCTGGAGACCCTGGTTCGATTCCTGGGATGGGAAGATCCCCTGGAGAAGGGATAGACTACCCACTCCAGTATTCTTGGGCTTCCCTGATGGCTCAGATAGTAAAGAACCTGCCTGAAATATGGGATACCAGTGTTCCATCCCTGGGTTGGGAAGATTCCCTGGAGAAGAGAATGGCCACCCAGTCCAGTATTCTGGCCTAGAGAATTCCATGAACTGTATAGTCCATGAGGTCACAAAGTCCATGGGGACACAACTGAGATTTTCACTTCATATACATATGCACAAATATACATGGAGATATTTTTAGACATAAAAAAAATTAAATTTTGCTATTTGCAACAACATGGATAAGCTTGGAGGGTAGAGACATGGGTTCTATTCCTGGATTGGGAAGATTCCCTGGAGGAGGGCATGGAAACTCACTCCAGTATTCTTACCAGGAGAATTCCATGAACAGAGGACCCTGGCGGGCTAAAGTCTACAGATTCACAAAGAGTCAGACACGACTGAAGGGACTTAGCACACACACACACACACACACACACACACTAAGTGAAATTAGTTAATCAGAGAAAAATAATTACTGTATGATATCACTTGCGTGTGGAACAAAAAAATATACAGCAAAGTAGTAATAAAATAAAAAAGAAACAGACTCACAGATATAAAGAACAAGCTAGTGGTTACTTGAGGCGACAGGGAAATGAGGGAGGGGCAATATAAGGTTCAGTTCAGTTGCTCAGTTGTGTCTGACTCTGAAACCCCATGGACTGCAGCACGCCAGGCTTCCCTGTCCATCACCAACTCCTGGACCTTGCTCAAACTCATGTCCATCGAGTCAGTGGTACCATCCAACCATCTCATCCTCTGTCACCCCCTTCTCCTCCCACCTTCAATCTTTCCCAGTATCAGGGTCTTTTTCAAGGATTCACTTCTTTGCATCAGGTGGCCAAAGTATTGGAGTTTCAGCTTCAGCATCAGTCCTTCCAATGAATATTCAGGACTGATTTACTTTAAGATTGACTGATTTGATCTCCTTGCAGTCCAAGGGACTCTCAAGAGTCTTCTCCAACACTACAATTCAAAAGCATCAATTCTTCAGTGTTCACCTTTCTTTATAGTCCAACTCTCACATCCACACATGACTACTGGAAAAACCATAACTTTCACTAGACAGACTTTGTTGGCAAAGTAATGTCTCTGCTTTTTATTTTTATTTATTTTTTTTTAACTTTTTATTTTTATTAGTTGGAGGCTAATTACTTTGCAATATTGTAGTGGTTTCTGTCATACACTGACATGAATCAGCCATGGATTTACATGTATTCCCTATCCCGATCCCCCCTCTCACCTCCCTCTCCACCCAATCCCTCTGGGTCTTCTCAGTGCACCAGGCCCAAGCACTTGTCTCATGCATCCAGCCTGGGCTGGTGATCTGTTTCACCCTAGATAATATACATGTTTCAATGCTGTTCTCTCGAAACATCCCACCCTCGCCTTCTCCCACAGAGTCCAAAATTCTGTTCTGTACATCTGTGTCTCTTTTTTTTGTTTTGCATATAGGGTTATCGTTACCATCTTTCTAAATTACATATATATGCATTAGTATACTGTATTGGTCTTTATCTTTCTGGCTTACTTCACTCTGTATAATGGGCTCTAGTTTCATCCATCTCATTAGAACTGATTCAAATGTATTCTTTTGAATGGCTGAGTAATATTCCATGGTGTATATGCACCACAGCTTCTTTATCCATTCGTCTGCTGATGGGCATCTAGGTTGCTTCCATGTCCTGGCTATTATAAACAGTGCTGCGATGAACATTGGGGTACACATGTCTCTTTCAGATCTGATTTCCTCGGTGTGTATGCCCAGGAGTGGGATTGCTGGGTCATAATGCGGTTCTATTTCCAGTTTTTTAAGAAATCTCCACACTGTTCTTCATAGCGGCTGTACTAGTTTGCATTCCCACCAACAGTGTAAGAGGATTCCCTTTTCTCCACACCCTCTCCAGCATTTATTGCTTGTAGACTTTTGGATAGCAGCCACCCTGACTAGCGTGTAATGGTACCTCATTATGGTTTTGCTTTGCATTTCTCTGATAATGAGTGATGTTGAGCATCTTTTCATGTGCTTGTTAGCCATCTGTATGTCTACTTTGGAGAAATGTCTGTTTAGTTCTTTGGCCCATTTTTTGATTGGGTCATTTATTTTTCTGGAATTGAGCTTCAGGAGGTGCTTGTATATTTTTAAGATTAATCCTTTGTCTATTGTTTCATTTGCTATTATTTTCTCCCAATCTAACTGGTCAACCACTTGTAAAAGAATGAAATTAGAACACTTTCTAACACCATACACAAAAATAAACTAAAAATGGATTAAAGATCTAAATGTCTCTGCTTTTTAATATGCTGTCTTGGTTGGTCATAATTTTCCTCCAAGGGGCAAGTGTCTTAGTTTCATCGCTGCAGTCACAATTAGCAGTGATTTTGGAACACAAGAAAATAAAGTCTGTCACTGTTTCCATTGTTTCCCCATCTATTTGTCATGAAGTGATGGGACCAGATGCTGTGATCTTCATTTTTTAAATGTTGAGCTTTAAGCCAGGTTTTTCACTCTCCTGTTTCACTTTCATCAAGAGACTCTTTAGTTCTTCTTCACTGTGTGCCATAAGGGTGGTGTCATCTGTGTGTCTGTGGTTATTGATAGTTCTCCCTACAATGTTGATTCCAGCTTGTGTTTCATTCAGCCTGGCATTTCACATGATGTGCTCTGTATATAAGTTAGGATAGCAGAGTGACAATATAAGGTTAGGAGATTAAAAAGTACAAACTATTATGTACAAAGTTATAAGGGTATATATAGTGCACAACACAGGGAATATAGACAATATTTTCTAACAACTATATTGGAGCACAGCACACTCTTAAAAATGTAAATCACTAAATTGCAGACTTATATTACATTGTACATAACTATACTTCAACTTAAAATTTTTAATAAAATAATAAAACAGAAACAAACAAATAAAACCTTTAGATCTTCTTGACTTTACATCTCTCTGTGAACCAGACTCTACATTTGGGGTTTTACTAATTTGGGGTAAAGTGCTACTAAATGTGTCTCACCTTTGGGAGCAGGAAATAACAATATGTGAAATTCCACACTGAATCTGTGTTCTTTCCATGTATAGTTAATTCTTTGAAGGTCTAAGAAGTCATATAAAATAAATTTCTACCAGGAAAAAAGATATTAATCTTGAGAAATAAGTAAAAAGTTTGCTATAAGATCTTTTACTATAGGCCTGAGCTTGATTTTCTAATATTTTCTAGGTTATTTTTACAGTTCTGTAGCAGCAGAGCTTAATTTGCACACTTTTGCCCAATAAACCTGTAACTACCTTTTGTCCAATGGAAAAAATAACCCTAAAGAGTCCAGTTTATGAGACTGGTGTACATTACCAGTTTTATGTCTAGAGTGACAAGTTTTTTGAAACAACTAACTAATTCACTTAATAATTAATAAGTTAACTAAATACAGATATTAATTTATGTTTGAATGTGAATCATAATTTGTCTTTTCAAAATTATATTTTCAACAGCAATAATTTTCTGCTACTTGATTTGAGAAAAAAAAATTTATGTGATAATCATAATATATTTTAGCCATAATTTGAGGTTTTAGCTGGAGATATATTATTTAATATTATGGAACATTCAAAAATAATTTCGTAATTTAGGAGAATGGAAAATTTTAAATTTCCAACATGATATCAGTATTTACTGAGAGAGGGAAGTGAGAGAGAAAACTTACTCCCTACTAAAACACACAGACAATCATTGCTTTCCCCCGTCCCCTTTTTTGTCGGGAAGCAAGTATTTTGAATTATCAGACTGTCACACCTAAGTATATTTAGAAGCCTCTTATGAAATTATGATTTTAATAAGTTATAGTTCACAATATGTTGGCACATAGTCAAAACTCAATCTTAACAGTTTGAACCTCGGAAATAGAAGATAAAGATTTTTCTTATTTTAAATTTTCTAAACTTTAATTCATAGTGACTTAAGAATATCTAGACAAAAAAGACACACTGAAGATACTTGTTGAAAACAAAATTTTATTTCAAAGAGGGACTCAATTGTAAAAGCTTTCTAGCATAACTGAATCATAATATTAAAAATAATATATATTTCCCTTTTCAGAAATATCATTCTTAGTTAAAAGGACAAAATAGAAAATTAAAGATGAAAGAATGACATTTTCCATTTCTTTAGAAGTAAAATAAACCATTCATAGCTAATTTTCCAGCTTTAAAAGGTTTTAAGAACGCCATCTACTTATAGTCACATCTCATGGCTAGAGAAGTGTTTCTAAGAATAGTTCTGTCAATTGCCCATAAGTCTGTAGTGGACATATAAAAAATAGCAGTCAACTTCAACAGTTACAGCAATAGAACATTAATTCTTCTCTCTTAGAGCTAATGATAAGTTGGATCTTGGAATGATTGCAGCATTAACTTTCTCACCAAACATCTCCTCCCTCAGCCTTCTGCAACCTTTTGTTTAAAGAAAAGAACTGCTCCCTCTGGGGTGGGTGTACAGACAAGTGAGAGTAAAATATTTGTACTCCTCTACTTAGGAAATAATGAGCCATCAAATTTATTAATGTTAGCAGTTTCATCAAGCAAAAACTAAGCGAAAGGTTGGTCTGACTATAATCAAACTTTCCTTCCTGGTAATTTCTTTTTTAAAGTTTGCTTTGACTTAGGCTTCCTGCCTAATGAGACCTTAAACAGTAAAGATGTCATTCCATACCTCTGAGTTTTCCAGGTCTCTCTGAAGAGACTTTATCTAGTAAAAATGTCATCCCCTACCTCTGGGCTTCTAAGGTGGAACCTGCCAATGCTGGAGACATAAGAGACCTGGTTTCAATCCCTGGGTCTGGATGATCCCCTGGAGGAGGGCATGGAAACCACTCCAGTATTCTTGCCTGGAGAATCCCTTGGATAGGGGAGCCTAGCGAGCTACAGTCCATAGAGTAGCAAAGAGTCAGACACCAATGGAGTAACTTAACACACAGCACACCTACGTCTGGTATCGAAAGGTGACATGAAAATGTGCCTATGATTGAGCAAACATTTGAAACTTAACCTATAGATTATCATACAAAGAAAGGTAAGTCAAGAAAATACAGATATCATGTGATTTAAAAAATGATGCAAATAATTTACTTAAAAATAGACTCATACACATAGAAAATAAATCTATAGTTACTGAAGGGGAACAGGGATGAGGAATAAATTAGAAATGTTGGATTAGCAAATACATGCTTTATGTAAAAATAAATAAACAACAAGTTCCCACTGTATAGCACAGGGACCTAACATGACATTGTAAATCAATTATACTTCAGTTAAAAATAAAAAACAAAACTTTAAAACAAAGATTAATAAAAATTGGTATAACATGCTCGGTTTGAGGATTGCTGAGTGATCAGGTCAAGAACTCATGCCTAATGACCCCTCATTCTTTACACTATTTTTCTACTTCACATTCACTTTCAGAGGTCACTTTTAATCACCATAGAAGAGACACTATATAGTGCTCTTCTGTTTATGGATCTGTGCTTAAACAAAACTCATGATTACTAAGTGAGATTCCATTGCCTCACTTACATTACAAACTGAAATAAATGACTAATGAATATTTTATTGTAAATGGTGGATGTGAAATTAGCTATTCCTTGTTAGAAACACATTAAAATGTTATTAATATGGACTAACATGGGCAACTTGCTCTCATTCTAAACCTATAGAAAATTATATTCTTTCTACTCCTTTAAAAATATTAGAAGTTATCAATTATAATGTGTTTAAGCAAATATGTACCTCTTTAGTGTATAATGGTTGTATTTTGTTGGAATCTGAATAAATCAATTTGCTCCTAGGAGACAGAATACTCAAAGAAAAGAGAGAAAGGAAAATTAAGACAAGAATTACAGAGATTTATGAGTCATAGGGCTTAATGTCTTCCAAAAAGTTTCAGAAATAATGAGAGTGAAGGGACATGCTTACCTCACATTCTAGTTTCTCTATTGATTTTAAAAGATGATCCCATTTTAAGGTAATTACAAATTAGAGTGTATTTGACCAATTAAGAATATAGTTCAAACTACAGGTTTATGATGGTTGGCACAAAAATTACCTTCAGACATTCATTTGCAAACTCCACTTGATTTATTGACGTCATTTTATTCACCAAATTCCATAAAGAACTGACATTAGGACAGAAGGTGATAGAGTTAAACAAATTTGATTTTATAGTCCACCTCCAGAATTGCCAGCCTCTGTGTGAGATTTGTTAGAGATATTAAGGATTCATTAAGGTAAACCTCTAAATTATATATTTGGAGGAATCAAGCTGCAAAAAATGTGAACTAATATACCCAAAGTTTCACACTCACTAGAACACTGCACACTTGTTCCTACACCTCTCAGGACAAAATATCCTTCACTATATTTCCCTGAAACATACTCTCTGAGCCCCACTCAAGAAAGGTCATTATGTAGAAAACAAGTTTGATTTGAGGTAGCTACATAAACCTACACATTTCAATGCCTTCATTCAGGTCTGTTAGGAGAACCATAAATTATATAAATAGAATGGAAATATTCATTATCAATATTGGACACCAAATAATAATGGCTGTCATCATTCAAGTTCAAGAAAAAGAGCCTGAAAATCTTACCTGCAAAATCACCATGAGAGAAAAGGAGCCCATCAGAGCAGAGGTAAGGCCTTTCAACATAACTCCATGAAGGCCCTTTAGTGAAGTGCAGTAAGCACCAGAGAAAAAAGACATTTGTCAGCCATACTATCAGTTCTACAAATCTCTGTGTATCAGAATTCTTACTCCTTACCTTCCCTATATTTTCACTTATACAGTGTCTGAACATCTAAGGATAAATCCTTCGCTTGTGACTTGTAGCCCATTCCCTTTCAGAATCTATTATGCAAAGATATTGCCACTCAGTTGTTTTTCCACATTTCCACATAATTAATTATTCTGTTTGCCAGTTTATTCCATCAGCATAAAAATGCATTTTCTAAGCTAGGACCTATCTTAAAAACAAAGAAAAGCTAAAACTAATGTAAAGCATTCCCATGTCTGCACAAAGGAGACAAAAACTTCAGACCAATGTCATCCTCTCCCAGAAAAGCAATCACAAAGATGATAGCTAAAACAAGAAAAACAAACAAACAAAAAACAGAGAAAACAATTTTTTTAAAGTACTTTTAAACTGCAAGAAAATAAAAAATTTATTGGAGTCAAGAAATAACAAGAAAACAAAAATCCCTAAATCACAAGCTCCTGTTGAAATCAATGTTTATGTATTTTTCTTTGGAGTATTTGCCAGTCATTGTTTGCCTGGAGCAGTGGTTTTAGCTAGCTAAGTACTTGGACACACTACAAAGACTAGGCCTGAGATTTGGAGGGCAGCTAAGTGATCTAAAGTTGAAATCCTAGAAATTCAATATCGTTGAAGTGAAGTTGCTCAGTCGTGTCCGACTCTTTGCAGCCCTGTGGACTGTAGCCCACCAGGCTCCTCTGTCCACGGGACCCTTCAGGCAAGAGTACTGGAGTGGACCACCATTTCCTTCTCCAAATATGTAAAATAAGATATAAATAGAAATAAAGAACTTGCCATTAATTGCAGATTGTATATTTGTTAATATATATAAAGAAAGTAATTTTTGAACAAGATATTTTAACTAATAAGTATTAGAGATTTTGCAGGATAAAATTTGACTTCAAAATTTCAATTAAATTTCTATCCTCTAGCTACAAACAAGTAAGAAACACAACTTTCTATCTATCTAGACATAGGTATAACTTTGTACTTCTAAATAATCAAAATAAAATGAGTGGTACTTAAACTAAAAATCTAGCAAAATAACCTAAATCAGTTTTGAAATATGAAATCTTAAAAAGAAAAGGACATATGATGTTTATAGAATGGAAAACACAATATAATAATAGTCAGTAGAGCTTCTTAATTAAGATAATGTGTTATTAATGTAGCAATAAATGAATAAATAATGGGAATTTCAATCTAAATTGGAAACAGAGGACAGGAAATAGAGAATCTCACATGTGTGCCCTTAGGAAAATAAAGCTTAAGAACTGGGAGGAATGTATGCTTTCCCATAAATTCCTGATTTACAGAAAATGGAAACCTGTTTCCTGACCAATGAACATCTGCTAAGAATTTCTCCCCACTCTCAAGTCAAACAACCTACTGTTTGGACTCTGGCTGGACTCCCACTTCTTTGCACATCTTGCCCACATATATAGTCCTCTCCAAATCTTCAATGCACTCACAACCTGAAGTTTGCTCCAGTTTGCATTTCTTGAGCTGATATTCCTGTTATTCCTGGATAAACTCAGTTTCTGGTAATTCAAGTTCACCTCAGTTTATATCTTCATTTAGCTTGACAATATGTAAAACAGATGTAGATTTCAGTACTCTGTGTGTGTGTGTGTGTGTGTGTGTGTGTATGTGTGTGTGTATGGATGACATATTTGGATATAGACTAGTTCAAAAAGCCATAGCAAGTTAGAGGGGAAGAACAAAGTATTCAGTAAAAATAGAAGGATTTTTTTAAATAATATAGAAAAATCAAGAAGGATCATGACCTCAAACCGATGAAAAAAAATTCCTAATCTAATTTTTCTTATATGAGTGGCAATTTTTTTTTAATATTTGGAGAACTTTTAGAAAATATCTTTTAACGTTAAGATAGAGAAACATTTCTTAAACAAGATAAAAAGTGCATATAACAAAGAAAAATACATTTGAAAACATTGCATTTAAGAATTTATTTTGTTTAAACCACACAATATAAAAGTTGCAAGGTAGGAGAAGATATTTGTAATAAAGTTATACAAATAAAGAATTATCATCCAGAATACATAAAGAAATATCTCACAAATTGAGAATAACAGCAAAACAAATTGATATTCATCACACAAATAATTAAGCAATCAAAAGAAGTAAATAAGCATTTCCAGAGTTAAGAGGCACAACTAGTGAATACACAGATTGAATAATGACCAACCTCATTAGCAACTAGGAAATACAAAATAAAATCATTATGAGATAACATCAAATTAAAATAGTGGAAAAAATTAAAATTCAAAATCAAATATCTATAAGGATATAAAGTGAGTGCCAGAGGAGTTCTTTTTATACTGCTGGTGTAAGGGAGCAGTAGTGATATAGATCCCAGAAAAGCAATTTGCCAGTCAAGTAAAGTTGATTGCAAGCATGCCATGGGATTAGTATTAATAGTTCCAGACTTAGATAAAGAGAAACACTTGTACATGCACACATGCACAAGAAGATAAATAAGAATATCAATTGCAGTGTATTTCAGAATAAAATTTAAAAAAAAGAAAAAAGAAAACAATGGCAAGAACCTGGAGCAATGGAAGGGAGGCTGTTTAGAAATGGTGTATAAAGGGGAATGGGGTCTTCAAGTTTTTGTTTGATTCTGTTGTTGTTGGTCCTTTATTCTTTGTAGTACTTTATGTTATCATGAGGAAAAGATTATCTATACCATTCTGGGAAATGTGTCTAGTAAAGATACTGTTTGTACAGTAATCACCAACTAAGAAAACAAGTGGAGACTCACTTTCCACAGGTAGTCACTCATTCACCCACCCGATGCACAAACTCCTAGAAATTTTTTATTATAATCTGAGGAGTATCTCTCTCCAACTCCATATTTCACTAGAGATACAAAGAAAATGAAGATCTAAAAAGCTTTTTTCAGATAAGGAATGTTTATATTTTCTGATACTTGAGGCTTTTAGTAATAGATCTTTTTACCATATTTATCCGCCCTCTTTATGGAAACACCAGAAACAAAAGTCCAACTTTTCCCAGTACACATTGTTAATAGAAGCTGAAACTCCACTAAAGGACAATGAGACCACAGAACAAAATAACATGATATTTGGGAAGAAGACACTTAAAATACACACGCTTGTAATACACAAGAACAACTAGAAAAGTTAGATGAAGCAAGAAAACCATTTTTAATGACACTGAAGAACTGTTTAAACAATGAGGATATTAGGGACCTGGAGTCAAAGAAAATAACAAATGTTCTGCACTCGCTTTCTACTAAGGGCATTTGCAGGTTTGTTACACATGGCAACTTACTTTTGCTTTTCCAGGCATTAATCAGGGAAGGGGATGCTGCTTGAGGAAGAGAAGCCAACAGAGTTTTGTGCCCTTGCTTGGCATTGAGAAAACACAATGGAAGTTTTGAACAACCTTAAATACTTGGTTTCCATTCAATTTGTAAGCTTTTGAAGCTGCATGGAGCAAATGGATAACAAAATTAAGATAAAAATATCTATAAAATAGAGGAGAACTTTTGTTCAGCTTATAGTGCTGAGGAACAAATATCAGAGTTCAGGACCTATCAAGGGAGAAGTCCTGTAGAAAACATCAAGATTTCAGTTGAAAATCATGGGAGACTAGAAACAGGGTTGAGTCAGGGGTAGACTGAAACATAATATACTTCATTCTGGTTTCAAATCAACTCAGCCCAAGATAGTATTAAGACCATCAGTTCTCACTCTCTCTTGGAGACAAGCTTTCCTTTGACTCAAAATAATTAAATGATCTCAAAATACCAAGTATTGGTCAATATATGGATATATGGATGTATAGGAACTCATATATAGCTGATGGAAGAGTAAGGTGGTAAAGCCATTTTACAAAACTGTTGGCTTATTTCCTGAAAGTGAGCATTCACATATCCCATGACACAGCCATTCCATTCCTAGGAATGCTCAATAGAAATTCTTACACAGCACAACCTGTACTAAATGTCATGTATATCAAGGGAGACTTGTACATGTCAAAAATAACATTCATAATGGCAAAAGCTTGGACATGACCAAAATCCCCCTCCACAGAGGAAGGAAGGACAAAACTTAGATGCAGTCTCATAATACAATATAATTTAGCATTCAAAGTAAAGATCTTCAGCCACAAGCAGCAATGCAGATGAATATTTGCAATATGATATCAAGTAAAGAAAATGTCAAAAGATTACATACAACATGGCATTCCTTTTTATAAAGTTTAAAAACAGATGAATTATTATCTATCAGATATACAAAAGAATGTAACAAAATTGTATAAAAAGAAAGAATTATTGCATTTACATAAAACTCAAAATTAGGTTAAGAAAACATTTTTAAGGGTGTTTACACATAAGATAAATGTATAGAAAAAAATTATTAACATAAAATCCATCATTGATAGAGGAGCAGAGTAAGTCATATGAAAATAGAAAAGGTCACTTAGAGTGTTACAAAGCTGGTAACCAGTGATCAATGTTTACGCCAAGCGTTACTACCTGGTTGTCTGAATGATGCTAATCTTTCTGACTATTGTTATGTTTGCCACTACATTTTCAAATATATTAAATAATCTCTTTTTGGAGATATTTTCCACAATAGAAGCAAAGGAAAAATACATAATAAGTAAAAAACAATTTGACAACTCATTGGTGTCTTGGCTGAGTCTCATCTGTTCTGGTATTGCTGATCCTGTTCGTGATGCCAACTGTCTTGCTGTTCGCACTGTGGGCACTGTTTGCTGAACTCAGGGCAGGCGAGACACGAGCTAAGACGCTGGCAGAAGACTCAAGCGGATATAGGAACTGCAGACATGCTTATTCTCTCCTGACTGGCACGGAGGTGATAACACAGCCTCCATCCCGGCTGACGCAGCGGCTGTGGCAGCAACCACAGCGGAGCCGTAACAGAGCCATAGCTAAGCCTCATATAACGTAATCATGATGCCGCTCCAATGTAGCCCCAGTGCGGCAGAGCCAGGGCTTTCACAGTGAAGCTCAAGCAGGGGTACGGCACAAAGGAGCCGGTGACCAAGTGAGCACCTCGTGACGTGCATGCGCAGTGCTGTAAGTGATCTCAGCTCCTACATAAATGTGCAAAGCCATTGTTTACAGAACATGGGGTTCCGTTCAGCTCAGTTCAGTTCAGTCGCTCAGTCGTGTCCAACTCTGCGACCCCATGAATCGCAGCACGCCAGGCCTCCCTGTCCATCACCAGCTCCCACAGTTTACTCAAACTCATGCCCATCGAGTCGGTGATGCCATCCAGCCATCTCATCCTCTGTCGTCCCCTTATCCTACTGCCCCCAATCCCTCCCAGCATCAGGGTCTTTTCAAATGAGTCAACTCTTCACATGAGGTGGCCAAAGTACTGGAGTTTCAGCTTCAACATCAGTCCTTCCAATGAACGTTCAGGACTAATCTACTTTAGGATGGACTGGTTGGATCTCCTTGCAGTCCAAGGGACTCTCAAAAGTCTTCTCCAACACCACAGTTCAAAAGCATCAATTTTTTGGAACTCAGCTTTCTTCACAGTCCAACTCTCACATCCATACATGACCACTGGAAAAACCATAGCCTTGACCAGACGGACCTTTGTTGGCAAAATAATGTCTCTGCTTTTTAATGTGCTATCTAGGTTGGTCATAACTTTCCTTCCAAGGAATAAACGTCTTTTAATTTCATGGCTGCAATCACCATCTGCAGTGATTTTGGAACCTAAAAAAATAAAGTCTGACACTGTTTCCACTGTCTCCCCATCTATTTCCCATGATGTGATGGGGTTGTAAGGAGTGAAAACATAGGGCGAGGAAGTCTGACTGGTTTCATCTTGTTAATTTCCCCACAGTTATCTTCCAATAGTAACAGAACTTCTTAGAAGAATCTTTCATATGCCTACTCTTTTTTTTTTTTTGTCATCACATTCTTTCAGAATCCAGATTCTGCCTTTCTATTACAGAAATAGCTCTTGTTCAAATCATGATGACATCCACATTGCAAGGTCCCATTATTATTTTTTAGTTTTTAGCTTATTAGTACTATCAGACCTATTTAATAACCCTCCCTTCTTCCTGAAGCTTTCCCTTGACCTTTAGGACACCAGTCTATTGTCTCTCCTCCTACTTCACTAGTTGCCAATTTTCAACTTTCCTTTCTGTTCCACCTCATCATCCTTCTGTATAAATCCTTTTTATAAGTTCAAAAGGCTCTGGATCTGAACCTATTCTTTTTCATATCAACATTCATTTCCTAGATGTTCTCATCCAAATACCCAGTTTGAAGGCTAACGAATTTGTATCTGCATATCTGCATCACTAAACTCAGCTCTGGACTTTTTGCATGCTGATTGGCTGCTCGTCATCATGCTTTTCTTGTCTAATAGACATCTCAAAATTACTTTATCAAAAATCAAGCTCTATTTTTGTCCCTCAATAGCAAACGCACTCAAAGAAATCCAAGTTTTCATCCAGTCTCTTCCATTTTAAGAATCACAACTTCTCATTTTCACTATTGCTCAAGTCTAAAACTATGTGATTATCCCTTTCTACTTCTTTCATACACACACTATGAGAAACACTCACTTGTATAATTAAATCTCTTCTTACACTTTCAAAATATTTCCATAATTCAACCATTTCTCTTCATCTCAGCTATTTTTACTGTGTCACAATTACAATCATCTTTTATAGTGTATCTCAGTAGCCTTCTTACCAGTCTTTTCTTCAACATTTATCTTATCTGCGATAGACAAAATAATGCCCCCCCAAATATGTCCACATCACAGACCCCAAAGCTTATGAATATTTAAGTAATAAGGAAAGTAAACAATATAGCAGATAAATTTTTTTGCTAATCAGGTTACCTTAGCAACATGAATAATCACAAGGATCCTTGAAAATAGAAGAGGAAAGCAGAAGAGAAAACTAGAAAGATGTAAGAAGGACTTTGCCTAAAGTTACTAATGTGAAGATGGAAGAAAAGACCATGAGACAAGAAAAGTCAGTAGCTTCATGAAGCTGAAAAAGGCAAGAAAGCTAAATGAATTTTTCAATAGAGCTTCCAGAAGAGAATTTACCTGTCAGTACCTTGATCTTAGCCCAGTGAGGTAGGTGTCCAACTCCTTACTTTCAGAACTATAAAATAATAAATATCTTGTGTTTTAAACTACCAAGCTTTTGATAATTTCTTATGGAATTCATAGAAAACCAACACAGGATTCTATAATTTCCTGTCAACATTGCAATCAAATATTTTGAGAAATAGAAAAGAAAACACAAGTCATTTCTCTCTTTAAAATTTTCCCATGACTCTAGAGTTTCAAAAATTAAGAAATGAATTCCTCAAGATGGTCTCTAAGTCCTTACATAGCCTGAACCCCTGGTGTCTCTCAAAATTCACCATGTTCCTTGTACTTGTTTTTCACTCCAAACTTAATTGATGTTTTACTCTTTTTAGAATAGAAGAGGCATGGCCCCACTTTGCAGTTTTGTAGTTGCTATCTTCCCTGCCAGTCTTCCCTAAGAAGCCTTGCATTTTATCCTCCTTTCCTTTCTCTGCTCACATTTTACTCCAACAGAGAAGTTCCTTCTGATTAACCATACAACAACCTTTTCCCACAGCATTCTTTCCCCTCTTATCCTAGCTTTATCTTTATCACAGCATTTTTTTTTACCACCTAAAATAACATCTATATACTTTTAAACTTTTCTTTTTCTTCATTCTTTTAATAATTGAAATGGAAAATTCTTAAGACTGACTGTTCATGTCACCAGTTCCTATGAAGGTTCCTGGCATAACTCACCTTAGATTTATAATCAATATTTTAAAATGAATAAGTAAACACATGAAGAGCAAAATTTCACTCTGATAAATACACAAAGTACATTAAAAAGGATGTAAGACTAAGCAATCAGTTGTCTCAGATAGTTTGATGAGTGAAGTGGGTACAATGGTACAGTTTTCTTTCCACATTTGGCATCATTGCACTCAGCAAAGAAATTTGGTATCATGGTAAAAGTTTGACCATTTTCAAAAGCATAAAATGACAACAGAAACAAAACTACAATTATAACAATGACTTATTTTAATATTAGGAATCTTTGTGCTCTGATTCATATTGCATCTGCCTTTTCCCTTCAAATATCAGAGAACTTTATATTTGACCGTAGAAAGCAAATACCACTGATTTTAAAGAGTAGGCCTCTCCTCAAGTGTCTCCTAAATTTTTAAATTTAAACTATATACATTTCATAGTAGACTGAGCTCAACCTCCGATTTTAAGGATAGTTTTAGAAATGGGTGAGCAGTAATGATGAAAAAGGAAAAATTACTAACTATGTGAAAATGCTTGCTACTGAGTATTACAGAATAAACGTGAATAGTTAGCCAGATATCTCCCTACATAGTAAACTAATGGTAAATAAAGAAACACTTTCCAAATATCTTATTTATACAGCAATGATATTAAAGATAGTATTGCATCTACAAAATCTTGATTTTGTATATATTACTTTGTGATGTTGGTATTTGACAGCAAATAACAAAATTATGTAAAGCAACTACTCATCAATTAAAAATAAATTTAAAAAATAAAATTAAAAAATTCATTAGCCAAATTTTAATGTAACAACTTACATTTTAAAATATTCATGTATTTATCCTTAAAATGCAGCTTCTTTAGCATTCATCCTAAGGAAATATCTTTTTTTAGTGGTCAAAGGAGTACATATGATCTTTTAGAATAGTTAGATTTTTACAAGCTTTTTATTCCTGCAAACAATTATTGTCATAACCATATGAAGTCTCACAATACTGTATATTGTATATTTTATAATATGGAAATATGTTTAAAATATATCTAAGTTAATACGCTAACATCATTATCCCTTTTCACAAAATGTGAATATGTATATAAAATATATTAAATGAATAAATTCAAAATTGAAATTTGTAATGCAATACTTAGAAAAAGAAAAAATAATTTTAATAAGAAAAAACTAACAAAGTATAGATAAAAAGGATAAAAATAAATAAGTATATGTATATATGCCTTTCTTAAATTATAAATTTGTTGTATTTAATAAAGCAACAAAGAAAACAACATTCAGTTAGAAAGTAATATCTGGGAAACAAAGCAACTTTATTTGTTGGGGTTATTTAAAATTGATAACAAGATACATATTTGAACTTGTATAATTAAACAAAAATAGAACATAAATTATGATTATTTTTTACTATCTTAGAGAATTTTCCTTGAATTCACTTTATAAATGCACTCTAATCTGTCGTAAAATTGTGATAACATGCTAGCTCATCAAATTTTGAGGGTTTGGTTAAGGAGAATAATAGAAGAATCAAACTAAGACTGTTTCACAAACTAAATATTGCTACTGTGAGTCTCATTTATTTATACTACTGGGAATAATCATTTGCTTAGTGCCAGTTACCAATAAGCAATAATGTAAAAGCAAATCTATAAACAAGAAAGGGATCAAAGTAGAGTAATGTTGTCAGTTATATCCCATTAAATAATCATGAATCTTAATCATATGAAGCAAATTTTATTAAGCATCTATTATTTTTCCAAACATTTGAAAATAAGAATGCTAAACACTCACTGCAGGATTTCCATAGGGCAAATTTATCTAGACAAGTGGTAGAGCTAGGATGTGAAATGAATTCTTGGGTTCACTAAGACTTTGATTCATCTGAATCTAAAGCTTAGAGAGCAGCAATTTTTGAAATATCAATATTATTGGATATTCAGTAACATTGAGAATTCATATTCTGAATTTTTTTATATGTCTAGATATTTTGGATGTGCCAAGATGAGGTAAAAATATTCTGACCTTTGTAGCAATAATGTATGGGCTTAGCAGTTTGGGAAAATTGTTTTTGTTTTTTCATTATTTAGATTAGCATTATTATATGAAAAATAATGTGCATTTACCAATAGTTACATTTATTTCATTTTTTAAAAAATTTTCAAAACTTGAATATTTAAGGAAGAGTAAATGTTTCCTCAAATGTAACAATCATTATGTGCATGAAATTAATAAGATATCAGAAAAAATATTGCTGCTAGATATATTCCAGTAAGTTATAACATAGGATAAGTTAATTGGCCACATGATAGTTGAAGACAAAACTAGAAATAAAAGGGAAAATCTTTGAAAAATGACACACTAAAATAGAAAAATGATAAGCTTCATTCTATAAAGTTTTTCTTGTGTTATTGATATAAATATGACCATTGTAGTCCTCACATGACTATTGGAATGTGAAACATCTTTTTTCCTTTGTTTTAATTAGATGTTCTATATTTTTGCTAGTGGTAAAGAATCTGCTTGCCAAGGAAGGAGACACAAGAGATGTGGGTTCAATCCCTGGGTCAGGAAGGTCCCCTTCCAGAAGGAAATGGCAACCCACTCTAGTCTTCTTGCCCAGAGAATCCCATGGAAGAGGAGCCTGGTGGCCTACAGTCCATAGTGTCACAAAGAGTTGGACATGACTGAAAGCAACTTAGCATGCATATTTTAATAAAAATAATGCAGTCTTAAAATGACTCATTCAAAGTCTTCTATTTTCTATATTTCATATTTCAAAGTAATATTTCATTCTATGAAGCTGATGATGACATCATTAACAAACACAAACTTTTGAAATGTTACAAAATCTGAGTAAAACATATAATAAAATTTGCAATGAAAAATTATGTCTCAGAGCATAAAATAGTGGACTCTCTGCTGACTATACCTGAAAGAACCATGCCAGCGAATGAACTATATTTTCATCACCTTTGATGATTTCCTTTTCAAAATAGTTTGTTACCTATGCACATACTGATTATATCTGTCCTTTTCAAGTGACACATTCAGCATAGCTTGAATGTTTAATTATATTTAGTGTCTCTGTTGTCATTTTGAAATATGAATCATTTAAATGAGGTTTTAGTGAATAATTATTTAAAAGTTGTAACTAAAAACTTCCTCTAGAATTGCTTATAAAGGATCAGCTTGCCTTTGGCATTATCTTGTGTTCCTTTTGAAGAAAATATTTGCAATGACAGCAGCATATGGCTTAAAAAAATTGTATACTTAAATCATTAATGGCTAAGTTTTCTAGTACTTAGTTATGAGGCACCAGGCAAAAGGTGAGGAAATCCTAATGAACTTGTCTTTTAGGTCACTACTTAGAATTTCATGCAGCTTAGTAGTCTCAGTAAGACAGTTCCATCAAAAAATTGAGAAATATGAGACTGATCATATCCCAATAGCAGTGGAGATGAATGAGAACTTTATGAGAAAGATCATCTGTGAGATGGAGCATGAAGGGGCCCAAATTTATAATACTATACATATGTTTGATATATCTTTAAATACAGGATATGATAAACCTAATTACATATAATTATGGAAAAGCAAAGGGAAAATGAGCCAATTCTACACTGCAATTAAAAAAAAATAAGTTTAGAGATATGTTAAGGCAACAGAACAAATTTTAGAAACAGAAATAATCAGCATTGGAATTCTGAAAATTCTTAAGTGAAAGTTAAAAATGGCACTTCCTAAGTCCTTGAACTGGAGAAAAGTAAAAGACAAAAAAAAAAAAAAAAGGAAGAAGAACATCTGCTTTCCATGTCATCCAAATGCTTCCCCTCGTGCTGAAATACATGATGGAAAGAGTCATATTTATGCATATCTATCCATGTAACCGTATTGGTGATCAACAAAGATTTCAAATGTATTTCTAAAACAGCTAAAACATGTATATTATCTAGGGTGAAACAGATCACCAGTCCAGGTTGGATGCATGAGACAAGTGCTCAGGCCTGGTGCATTGGGAAGACCCAGAGAAATTGGGTAGAGAGGAAGGTGGTAGGGGGGATCAGGATGGGGAATACATGCAAATCCACGACTGATTCATGTCAATGTATGACAAAAACCACTACAATATTGTAAAGTAATTAGCCTCCAACTAATAAAAATAAATGAAACAAAAAAACAGTGAAAACTAATTCTTTATCAGTGATTTCCCATGATATGTTTAACTGAACTTAAGGCATTCTATTAACCATGTGTGATACACTAGGATAAATTTTGTTGTTCAATCGCTAAGCTGTGTCTAAATCTTTGTAACCCCATGAGCTGCAGCACACCAGGCTTCCCTGTCGTTCACCATCTCCTGGATTTTCCTCAAACTCAGGGCCATCCAACCACCTCATTCTCTGTTGCCCTCTTCTCCTCCTGCCCTCAATCTTTCCCAGTATTAGGGCCTTTTCCTATGAGTTGGTTCTTTGCATCAGATGTTCTAAATTATTGGAGTTTCAGCACCAGTCCTTCCAATGAGTATCCAGGGTTGCTTTTTTTTTTTTTTTAGGATTGACTGGTTTGATCTCCTTGCTGTCCAAGGGACTCTCAAAAGTCTTCTGCAGCACCATAATTTGAAAGCATCAATTCTTTGGTGCTCAGCCTTCTTTATGGTCCAACGCTCACATCTGCACATGACTGTTGGAAAAAATCATAACTTTGACCTTAATCAGCAAAGTAATATAGCTGCTTCTTAATATGCTGTCTAGGTTTGTCAGAGGTTTTCTTCCAAAAAGAAAGTGTCTTTTCATTTCGTGGTTGCAGTTACCATTCACTGTGCTTTGGAGCCTTAGAAGATACAGTCTGTCACTGTTTCCAGTTTTTCCCCATTTATTTGTTATGAAGTGATGTGGCTGGATGCCATGATCTTAGTTTTTTAAATGTTTTTTTCCCAGAAATCTTGATTCCAGCTTTTGAGTCATCCAGCCCAGAATTTCACATGATGTCCTCTGCATATAAGTTAAATAAGCCACCCAAGACGGATGGGTCATTGTGTAGAATTCTGACAAAATGTGGTCCACTGGAGAAGGGATGGCAAATCACTTCATTACTCTTGCCTTGAGAACACCATGAACAGTATGAAAAGATAAATTTTAGATTGAAACTAATTCTGTGTCTTATCTGTGGTTTATTTAATGTTATTAACAATTTGTTACTCAAGATCTCAGCAATATCTTATGAGGTATTACTGCTCTGGTCCAAGTAGCCAGTGTGGAAAAGATAAATTTACCTATATTTAAAGGAAAAGGGCTGGGCTCTATATTAACATTCAGTTCAGTTAAGTCTCTCAGTTGTGTCTGACTCTTTGCAATCCCATGAACCACAGCACACCAGGCCTCCCTGTGCATCACTAACTCCTGGAGTCCACCCAAACCCGTGTCCATTGAGTCAGTGATGCCATAGAACCATCTTATCCTCTGTTGACCCCTTCTCCTCCTGCCCTCAATCTTTCCCAGCATCAGGGTCTTTAACCATAGCCAGTTTTAATTGTCCCTCAAGACTGAAAGATGCTGACAGTCATGAGCATTCAATTTTTGTGCCCAATCATTGTTGTTTTCTTATTGTTGTTGTTTTCAACTCAAAATCTATATTAGCTGAATACTAACTTATTATGAACTCTAGTAAAAAATTAATCTCAATACTCAAATATGTGTAGTGCCAGGAGTTTTATTTAGGAATAAGTGGAATTTTGTTTGAATTCAAGTTTCTGATCAGCTTCATGTATGTGGAGGACTCTGGGCTTTGATGAAATGTGATGGGTTTGACACAGTTTTCAAGTTATCCGTGTAGCTAGAGGCAATTTAAATTCCTTGAGCCCAACATTTGCTATTTTCAAGTGAGCACAATATTATGTTTCTCACATGTTACTATCATAGATGACAGCTTTATATGTAGCACATAAGTGCTAAATATATGTACTATTTTGTAGAATAATTAATCCAATATTTGCAAGAAAATGACACTTTTTCTAATGCATCATTTCATAGGTAAAAGTATAAAATTTGATCTGATGATCATCTCAGAAAAGGCAATTGCAAGTGAGTCACATAGAAAGGGGTTGGGGAGAAAGTAAATACAGTGTAGAATATCAAGTCATTTATGTTAAACTAACTAGATTGTAATTTTGGAAGCTTGAGTTTGTCAACCTGAGAAGCCTAGGGAATATACATATACTATGAGGACCAGTCTTCATTTTTATCATCTCTGTTAGTCAGTACTTTAATAAAGACTCCAGAAACCTCTCAGTAACTAAGTTTACCTGACATTTCTGAATATATATATTTTTACCTAGACTAAATTTATTTGTGCATGTAGCTGTGTTGTTTGTATTTTAGGCGTAGTGAGAATGAATGCTTACATATATGTATGATTGTGTGTGTTTGTGTGTCATACACACCTACTCACACATGCCTACCTGTTTGTGAATCTTTATAATTTAAGAAGCATTATGATATTTTGTCACACATGTATGTTTTGAGAACCTTCAATTATAATGAGTGTTATCACTCATTTATGTTGTGTAAGCAAAGTGAATCTCTCAAGAAATCAAATCTCGACAATATACTCTCGCTAGACTCAGTATTCATAAAGTATCAAGGGATTTAAAAATACTTAGACTGCCTGACAAGGTTCTTCATGATCCTGGCCCATGTTACTAGCCCTATATCAACACTACCATCTCTCTCATTTCTGTAAGAGTCAGAAAATGAATCCCTCTTTTTCAAATAGTCATTGAGAGAGCAGTTTGAGATGAACTTGATGTGGTAGGAAGGAGTCAGGTAAATTATGTGGGATGATTCATCTTGGTCTAGTTGGCATCTGTCCATCTTCATCACTGAGCTCAGTTGCAGACCTAATTCAAGCAATGAATTTTTTCTTCAGCAATGTCCCTCTCTAGAGCAAGTCTTGGCCAGATTATTTTGTTAAATGTGTTATTCCTTTCCAGTCTCTCTCTCTCAATTTTAAATTATACACTCAATCTGTGACAATTTATATTATCTATTATCTATCTATCTAAATGGTTCCAAATCAGGAAAGGAGTACATCAAGGCTGTATTGTCACCCTGCTCATGTAACTTATATGCAGAGTACATCATGTGACAAGCTGGAATAAAGATTGCTGGCAGAATTATAAATAACCTCAGATATGCAGATGATACCACCTTTACGGCAGAAAGTGAAGAAGAACTAAAGAGCATCTTGATGAAAGTGAAAGAGGAGAGTGAAAAAGTTGGCTTAAAACTCAACATTCAGAAAACTAACATCACAGCATCTGGCCCCATCACTTCATGGCAAATAGATGGGGAAACAATGGAAGCAGTGACAGACTTTATTTTCTTGGGCTCCAAAACCACTGCAAATGGTGACTGCAGCCATGAAATTAAAAGATGTTTGCTCCTTGGAAGAAAAGTTATGACCAACCTAGACAGCATATTAAAGGGCAGAGACATTACTTTGCCAACAAAGGTCCGTCTAGTCAAGGCTATGGTTTTTCCAGTAGTCATGTACGGATGTGAGAGTTGGACCATAAAGAAGGCTGGGCACCAAAGAATTGATGTTTTTGAGCTTTGGTGTTGGAGAAGACTCTTGAGAGTCTATTGGACTGCAAGAAGATCAAAACAGTCCATCCTAAAGGATATCAGTCCTGAATATTCATTGGAAGGACTGATGCTGAAGCTGAGACTCCAAAACTTTGACCACCTGGTGTGAAGAACTGATTCCTTGGAAAAGCCCCTGATGCTGGGAAAGATTGGAGATGGGAGGAGAAGGGGATGACAGAGAATGAGATGGTTGGATGGCATTATTGGCTCAATGGACATGAGTTTGAATCAGCTCTGGGAGTTGGTGATGGACAGGGAAGCCTGGCATGCTGCGGTCCATGGGGTTGCAAATAGTCGGACACGACTGAGTGGCTAAACTGACCTGGTCTATCTAATTATCAACTGTGTCTAATTCCACAGGGAGCTCCAATGAGAAGAGAAAGGTCTTGTACTTTGCTCACCATTTAATCCTCCACAGATCTAGAACTTCATAAAACACAAAATAGGTGCCAGAAAACATCTAAATTTAGTTGATTAAATCTCAGTGAATTTTGATTTCTCCATTCTCCAGAACTTGATATTATATCTTTTTTTTTTTTTTTTTTTTTACAGATATCCTTTTATTTTATTTTATTTTATTTTTTTTAAATATTATTTTATTAGTTGGAGGCCAATCACTTTACAACATTTCAGTGGGTTTTGTCATACATTGACATGAATCAGCCATATAGTTACACGTATTCCCCATCCCGATCCCCCCTCCCACCTCCCTCCCCACCCGACTCCTCAGGGTCCTCCCAGTGCACCAGGCCCGAGCACCTGACTCATGTATCCCACCTGGGCTGGTGGTCCGTTTCACCATAGATAATATACATGCTGTTCTTTCAAAACATCCCACCCTCACGTTCTCCCCCAGAGTTCAAAAGTCTGTTCTGTACTTCTGTGTCTCTTTTTCTGTTTTGCATATAGGGTTATCGCCACCATCTATCTAAATTCCGTATATATGTGTTAGTATACTGTAATGTTCTTTATCTTTCTGGCTTACTTCACTCTGTATAATGGGCTCCAGTTTCATCCATCTCATTAGAACTGATTCAAATGAATTCTTTTTAACGGCTGAGTAATATTCCATGGTGTATATGTACCACAGCTTCCTTATCCATTCATCTGCTGATGGGCATCTGGGTTGCTTCCATGTCCTGGCTATTATAAACAGTGCTGCAATGAACATTGGGGTGCACGTGTCTCTTTCAGATCTGGATTCCTCAGTGTGTATGCCTAGAAGTGGTATTGCTGGGTCATATGGCAGTTCTATTTCCAGTTTTTTAAGAAATCTCCACACTGTTTTCCATAGTGGCTGTACTAGTTTGCATTCCCACCAACAGTGCAAGAGGGTTCCCTTTTCTCCACACCCTCTCCAGCATTTATTGCTTGTAGACTTTTGGATAGCATCCATCCTGACTGGCGTGTAATGGTACCTCATTGTGGTTTTGATTTGCATTTCTCTGATGATGAGTGATGTTGAGCATCTTTTCATGTGTTTGTTAGCCATCTGTATGTCTTCTTTGGAGAAATGTCTGTTTAGTTCTTTGGCCCATTTTTTGATTGGGTCGTTTATTTTTCTGGAATTGAGCTTCAGGAGTTGCTTGTATATTTTTGAGATTAATCCTTTGTCTGTTTCCTCATTTGTTATTATTTTCTCCCAATCTGAGGGCTGTCTTTTCACCTTACTTATAGTTTCCTTTGTTGTGCAAAAGCTTTTAATTTTCATTAGGTCCCATTTGTTTATTTTTGCTTTTATTTCCAATATTCTGGGAGGTGGGTCATAGAAGATCTTGCTGTGATTTATGTCAGAGAGTGTTTTGCCTATGTTCTCCTCTAGGAGTTTTATAGTTTCTGGTCTTACATTTAGATCTTTAATCCATTTTGAGTTTATTTTTGTGTATGGTGTTAGAAAGTGTTCTAGTTTCATTCTTTTACAAGTGGTTGACCAGTTTTCCCAGCACCACTTGTTAAAGAGATTGTCTTTTTTCCATTGTATATCCTTGCCTCCTTTGTCAAAGATGAGGTGTCCATAGGTTCGTGGATTTATCTCTGGGCTTTCTATTCTATTCCATTGATCCATATTTCTGTCTTTGTGCCAGTACCATACTGTCTTGATGACTGTGGCTTTGTAGTAGAGTCTGAAGTCAGGCAGGTTGATTCCTCCAGTTCCATTCTTCTTTCTCAAGATTACTTTGGCTATTCGAGGTTTTTTGTATTTCCATACAAATTGTGAAATTATTTGTTCTAGTTCTGTGAAAAATACCGTTGGTAACTTGATAGGGATTGCATTGAATCTATAGATTGCTTTGGGTAGAATAGCCATTTTGATAATATTGATTCTTCCAATCCATGAGCACGGTATGTTTCTCCATCTGTTTGTGTCCTCTTTGATTTCTTTCATCAGTGTTTTATAGTTTTCTATGTATAGGTCTTTTGTTTCTTTAGGTAGATATACTCCTAAGTATTTTATTCTTTTTGTTGCAATGGTGAATGGTATTGTTTCCTTAATTCCTCTTTCTGTTTTTTCATTGTTAGTGTATAGGAATGCAAGGGATTTCTGTGTGTTAATTTTATATCCTGCAACTTTACTATATTCATTGATTAGCTCTAGTAATTTTCTGGAAGAGTCTTTAGGGTTTTCTATGTAGAGGATCATGTCATCTGCAAACAGCGAGAGTTTCACTTCTTCTTTTCCTATCTGGATTCCTTTTATGTCTTTTTCTGCTCTGATTGCTGTGGCCAAAACTTCCAACACTATGTTGAATAGTAGTGGTGAGAGTGGGCATCCTTGTCTTGTTCCTGATTTCAGAGGAAATGCTTTCAATTTTTCACCATTGAGTGTGATGCTTGCTGTGGGTTTGTCATATATAGCTTTTATTATGTTGAGGTATGTTCCTTCTATTCCTGCTTTCTGGAGAGTTTTAATCATAAATGAGTGTTGAATTTTGTCAAAGGCTTTCTCTGCATCTATTGAGATAATCATATGGTTTTTATCTTTCAATTTGTTTATATTATATCTTTTACACTTGCCAAAGGCTTTCAAAACCTGTATAATGGCAAGATAATTAACTACTACTGTTCACTGAATTCAACAAGTAAATCCTATCTTAAAGATAAAATTATAGATAGCATGAATATCCGCTTGAATATACTGTTCTTAATAAAGTTAAATTATGGTGGCAATTATTTTACATCCAAATTTTCCCAACTGGAAAAGATAGAATTTCATATTTTACTACCTTACACAACCTGGTTCTGGAAGAGCAAAACTAGACATTTAAAGTGGATAAATAAAAGTTCCTTTACATCCCTGAAATTTTATGAATCTACATACCACCTTAAGTCCATGAAGCATTTTATATTAATTCCTTGAAACTTTTTTTTATGCTTTTTAATTTTTCCTGACACTAGAACAACATCTTTTATAACTCGAATCAGCAACCACTGGAAATCTTTAAGCTATTGCCGAGATCCATTTACCTGAATGATGAATCAGCAGACTCAAGTTAAGCAGTATAAAATATATAAGATTAAACTTTTCCCTCTTCCTGTCATTTATCTAAAGGTCTTGTAAAGGATTATCTGATTTAAGTTGTTGCTGCTTTTAAAAATATGTAGCAACACCACATTTTCTGAAGGTTATCTTGGTGCCCTCTCAGCTGTTTGAAGTTGATGGGGCCTCTGTGTGGATGACTATATTATTTTGGAAGCAGTTTCCAAGAAGACACAGAATATGAAGGGGTAGCAATAAGCAGATTTGAACTTTTTAAATTGTCAGTGCTCCCTAGAGCGTTTGAGTGTTCAAGAGCCCTAGTTAGGATTAGGTATGGGTTTCCCCAGAGGAGTTTCATGATGACACAAAATAGAGTTTAAATTTTATAACTCATACCCTTTTGGCTTTGACTTTTGCTGAAAATGTTCAAGATTAATCAGCATAGTATGTTCACCATAACACATCCTAGCAGTTCTCTAGATAATTTTCTGGAAACATTGGCTTTAGATAGATAGCAACAATGTGAAGCAGACATGCCGGATATAATTTTTAAAAACACTATAGTCATCAATAATCCTATCTTGTTGCAATCATTTTCTTGAGCCATTATTTTAAAAATAACTATCTTATAATGGCCTAATACAATCAAATTCAAAAGAAGTAATCTAAATTTCCTAAACTATATCCTATATTACATGATTTTTGTATGTCTTAAACTCTTAATCTGAACCCTGGGGAAACAAATATTTGATCATAAATATTTACAGAATATCTTCTTTGTACCATACACTGTGAGATACAGATACCTCTTCTGATTTTGGTAATGCTCTAAAATACTTTCTGCAATATTTTTTCCAGAGATGATGCAAATAAGCAGTTTCATTTGAGCTAATACAATCTTGTGGTATATATTAACAAATTTGTTACTCTTTCATATACAACAGGTTACTTCAAAATTCTTTTATTTATATTATTTATTCCAAACACCTAAGCTAGTATTTTCTATTTTCCCTTAGATGATATCCTATTTATATATGTTGAAGCTTAAAAGATCATCTCCTCTACAATTCTTTCAACAATTCTCTTACAAAAACTCTCTATTGAAAGTGCTACATTTATTTTTAACATTTTACTTTCTATACTTATACTGACATTATTTGCTAAATGGTTACTTTTTTATTACTTGAATAAGTAAAATGAAACTTTTTTAGTATGTAACTCTGCACCTTTATTTTATTTATAAGGTATGATACATAGTAGTGAATAAATGGATCAAATTATCAATCCAAGTGGAGAGGCATAGCCCCAGGATTTCTAACGGTATGAACTTATGAACAGAAAATAGGAAGATAATTAGCAATATAATTATTAATGACAAAATCTGTTTAGTTTTTAAGCAGACATTCTTTGTTTTATTAAACTTGACAAAATATAGCTGCAAGCTAAAATACAGAGAGATGTTTAGAACTGCTTAATCAGCTCTGATAGAAAAAGTCAACTATCCATGTTTGGGCATAGAAAATGACTTCAAAGATAAAGTTAAGCTAAAAATGAACAAACAAAACAAAATATCCAAACATACAAAACCAAAGGCTTAAAGTTTTGCCCCTATTTTTATTATAATTGAATATTAATTGAAAGTAGTTTATTAACTCAAATGCCAGTTTTTCATATATTATACTTCTGTTTGACGATGGAATTGTCCAATAAAAAATAACACAGATAGGCAGTTTTGAGTAGAAGTACGTGAACTGATGAAATCTGACCTATATTTGCAGTATGGGGACATGCATGTCCAAATTGAATCTTAGATATATAGCATCTCTAGAAAATAGTGTCCAAACTAAATCTTTCCTGTAGTGAGTCGACTCTTATTTAGGCACTCAAATGAAAATATTGCATAGCTCCCAAGAAAACCATGTGTTAAGAAAACACTCCTGAGAGGGAAAATAGGGATGCTAAATGGAATAATGAGGAAAGCTACGTGGTCAAGGAAAGGTAAGACCTAGAGACTTATGCACATGATAGCAATGAAGCTGAATCTAGCCTGTGTACACCGGCAGTGAATCAGAGACAGAGTTTTGGGTCAAGGGGACAAGAACAGCTTTATAACTTGGCAAGGCAAAGGGCCACAGTGGGTTAATTCCCTCAGCAATTTCTGCCCCAATCTGGAGGAAGTAGGGAGGTGTTTTATAGTGCAAAACATAGAGGTTCAAAGAGGGCATTATTCAGCTTGTGGATATTCTTCTGATTGGTGTTAAAGTAACTAGGAGGAGTCAGCATCACTCACCAACTGGTCTGGTATCTACGTGCTTATGAGCAGCATACCATTAACCATTAATTTCTCCCACGTGGTAGGATTTCAGTATCTGCACAATAGCTCAATGATACTTTTGTGTGTATGCCTTGATGAGGAACCAGGACCTTGCCACAAGACTGTGCTATTGTTTTTCGTCACAGTTACTCCCTTGTCTTGCATCTCCTCCCTTCTATAACTAACCCTTGGGACCTACCGTTTTGAACTCAGGGGACATCCTGGAAGCTGAATGAAGCCATTTCTCATAATCTAAGAAACGGGGGACACAGGAACACTTTTGGGCACAGGAGCTCCACTGAGCCCTGCTTGATATCAGCAACTTTGCTAACTTTAAATATGTTAAATCCATGGGTAACCATGAACTGAGGTTTTGAAGCATGGTTTCTTTGATACACTCTTAACTCAAAGTACACATGTCTGTTACACTGAAGTAGGAAAACTGGGGGAAAAGACATCACAGAGTATTTGCAAGAAGGGATCATATTTGAATGTTGTATTTCATAGCAAATGAAACATCTTACAATTGTCACCCAGCTGCCCATGTCAAGAGCCAAAGACCATCTCTGGTACTTCAGTAGTTTGTTTATTATTGTTACCTATTGGACCATAGTTAACACAATTTGCTAGTCCTCTAAGCATTTCTGAAGAAGTAATTGCTAGCCAAAGAAAGTTACATGGCAAATACCTTCAAAGTATTAGTAATGTCAAATTTCCCAACCTTAGATCACATAAATTTCCCAAATAATGACGTGTATACATAAAGGCAAGCTATATATAAAGTTAAAGGCAAAGGAGAAAAGTAAAGATATACTCATTTGAATGCAGGGTTCCAAAGAATAGCAAGGAGAGATAAGAAAGCCTTCCTCAGTGATCAGTGCAAGAAATAGAGAAAAACAACATAATGGGAAAGACTGGAGATCTCTTCAAGAAAATTAGAGATATCAAGGGAAAAGTTCATGCAAATATGGGCTCAATAAAGGGCAGAAATGGTATGGGCCAAACAGAAGCAGACAATATTAAGAAGAGATGGAAGAATTCACAGACGAACTATATATATATATATTCATGAACCAGATAACCATGATGGTGTGATCACTCAACTAGAGCCAGACATTCTGGAATGTGATGTCAAGTGGCCCTTAGGAAGCATCACAAATAACAGACCTAGTGGATGTGATGGAATTCCAGTTGAGCCATTTCAAATTCTAAAAAAGAAAAATGATGCTGTGAAAGGGCTGCACTTGTACGCCAGCAAATTTGGAAAACTCGGCAGTGGCCACAGGACTGGAAAAGGTCAGTTTTCATTCCAATCCCAACCAAGGGTAATGCCAAAGAATGTTCAAACTACTGCACAAATGCACTCATCTCAGACGATAGTAATATAAGGCTCATCATTTTCCAATCCAGGCTTCAACAGTACGTGAAGCTTGAACTTCCAGATGTTCAAGCTGGATTTAGAAAAGGCAGAGGAGCCAGAGATCAAATTGCTAGCATCCCTTGGATCATTGAAAAAGCAAGAGAATATTTTTAAAAAAAAAGACTACTTCTGCTCCACTGATTACACCAAAGTTGTTGGCTGTGTAGGTCACAACAAACTATGGAAAATTCTTCAAGAGATGGGAATACCAGATCACCTTACCTGCTTCCTGAGAAATCTGTATGCAGGTCAAGAAGCAACAGTTAGAGCCAGACACGGAACTAAAGACTGCTTCCAAATTGGGAAAGGAGTACATCAAAGCTGTTTATTGTCACCCTGTTTATTTAACCTATATGCAGAGAACATCATGCAAAATGCTGAGCAGGATGAAGCACAAGCTGGAATTAAGATTGTCAGGAGAAATATCAATTACATCAGATACGCAGAACATAGCAACTTTATTGCAGAAAACAAAGAAAAATTAAAATGCTTCTTGATGAAAATGAAAGAGGAGAGTGAAAAAGTTGGCCTAAAATTCAACATTCAGAAAACTAAGATCCTGGCATCCGGTCCTGTCAATTCATGGCAAATAGATGGGGAAACAGTGGAAACAGTGAGAGACTTTACTTTGAGGGACTCCCAAATCACTGCAGATGGAAACTGCAGCCATGAAATTAAAATACTCTTGCTCCTTAGAAGAAAAATGATGACCAAACTAGATAGTGTATTAAAAAGCAGAGACATCATCTTGCCAACAAAGGTCTGTCTAGTCAAAGCTATGGTTTTTCCAGTTGTCATATATGGATGTGAGAGTTGGACCATAAAGAAAACTGAGCATGGAAGAATTGATGCTTTTGAATTGTGGTGTTGGAAAAGACTCTTGAGCGTCTCTTAGACTGCAAAGAGATCCAATCAGTCCATCCTAAAGGATATCAGTCCTGAGTAGTCATTGGAAGGACTGATTATGAAGCTGAAACTATAAAACTTTGGCCACCTATGTGAAGAACTGCTTCATTGTAAAAGACCCTGATACTGGGAAAAATTGAGGGCAGGAGGAGAAGGGACAACAGAGGATGAGATGGCCGGATGGCATCAGGGACTCAATGGACATGAGTTTGAGTAAACTCTGGGAGTTGGTGATGGACAGGGAAGACTGGCATGCTGCAGTTCATGGGGTCACAAAGAGTCAGACAACTGAGCGCCTGAACTGAACTGAGTTGAAAGAACCCTGGCATGATGTAGTCCATATGGTGGCAAGGAGTTGGACATGACTGAGCAACTCAACCAGTCAAGCCTAATATATGTGTGTGTGTGTGTGTGTGTGTGTGTATAGATAGATAGATAGATAGATAGATAGATAGATAGATAGATAGATATAGATATAGATATATAGATATACAGGACTGAGCAACTTTCACTTTTCATTACATATATATTATTTATATATATAATCAGTTGAGTCACTCAGTCATGTTCAGATCTTTGCCACCCTATGAACTGCACAGCCCATGGAATTCTCCAGGTCAGAATATTTGAGTGGCTAGCTCTTGCCTGCTCTGGTGCATCTTCCCAACCCTGGGATTGAATTGGGATCTCCTTGATTTTATATATGTGTGTGTGTGTGTGTGTGTGTGTGTGTGTGTGTGTGTGTGTGTATGTATATATATGCATATACCATCAGTCAGTTCAATTCAGTCACTCAGTCGTGTCTGACTCATTGTAACCCCATGAGTCACATGCTGCAGCACACCAGGCCTCCCTGTACATCACCAACTCCTAGAGCCTACCCAAGCTCATGTCCATTGAGTCTGTGATGCCATCCAACAATCTCATCCTCTGTCGTCCCCTTCTCCTCCTGTCTTCAATCTTTCCTAGCATCAGGGTCCTTTCATATGAGTCAGCTCTTTGCATCAGGTAGCCAAAGTATTGGAGTTTCAGCTTCAACATCAGTCCTTCCAGTGAACACTCAGGACTGAATTGAATCTAAAAATTGTTAACATTGAAAAAATGATTGTATCAGTGTATGTGCATATGTGTATTAATAGCTCAGTCATGCTTGACCCTTTGTAACCTCAAGGCTTGTGGCCCACCAGGCTCCTCTGTCCATGGAATTCTCCAGGCAAGAATACTGGAATGAGTAGCCAATCCCTTCTCTAGAGGATCTTCTCAACCCAGGGATGGAACCCAGGTCTCTCATATTGCAGGCAGATTCTTTATTCTCTGAGTCATGAGGGAAGCTCATATATATATATGCACATACACACACACACACACACACACACACACTGACTTTTAATAAATTTTGTACTAATGTTATAGCAAATATATTCTTGAAGTAAGTTTTTAACTTGCTTAAATTATTAAATTTTATCTTGTGTTAAACAAGACTGTAAAAGCTCAATTGAAAGAATTCAATTTGTTCTGACTCCTCTTTATTTATTAAAAATAAAATAAAAATGCTGATTACTGTTTTAATCTTTTTTAATTAATTTATTTAATTGCAGGCTAATTACTTTATAATATTGTGGTGGATTTTGCCATACATTGACATGAATCATCCATGGGTGTACATGTGTCCCCCATCCTGAACCCCCCTCCCACCTCCCTCCCCATCCCATCCCTCAGGGTCATCCCAATGCACCAGCCCTGAGCAACCTGTCTCATGAATCGAAATTGGACTGGTGATGTATTTCACATATAATAGTATACATGTTTCAATGCTATTCTCTTCAATCATCCCACCCTTGCCTTCCTGACAAAGTACAAAAGTGTGTTCTTCACATCTGTGTCTCCTTTGCTGTCTCACATATAGGGTCATCATTACCAACTTTCTAAATTCCATATATATGCATTAATATACTCTATTCCTGTTTTTCTTTCTTTCTTTCTTACCTACTTACTTCACTCTGTGTAATAGTCTCCACCTCATTAGAAACTGATTCAAATTCATTCTTTTTAATAGCTGAGTAATATTCCATTGTGTATATGTACCACAGCTTTCTTATCCATTCATCTGCTGATGGGCATCTAGGTTGCATGTTCTAGCTACTGTAAGCAGTGCTGCAATGAACATTGAGGTACATGTGTCTCTTTCAATTCTGGTTTCCTCGGTGTGTATGTCCAGCAGTGGTATGGCTGAGTCATATGGGAGTTCTATTTTCAGTTTTTTAAGGAATCTCCACACTGTTCTCCGTAGTGGCTGTACTAGTTTGCATTCCCAACAGTGTAAGAGGGTTCCCTTTTCTCTCACCTTTTCCAGCATTTATTGTATGTAGACTTTTTGATAGCAGCCATTCTGACCACCTGAGATGGTACCTCACTGTGATTTTAATTTGCATTTCTCTGATAAAGAGGGATGTTGAACATCTTTTCATGTGTTTGTTAGCCATCTTTATGTCTTCTTTGGAGAATGGCTGTTTAGTTCTTTTACCCATTTTTTGACTGGGTCGTTTGTTTTTCTGGAAATGAGATGCATGAGCTACTTGCATATTTCTGAGTTTAATTCTTTGTCAGTTGATTCATTTGTTATTATTTTCTACCATTCTGAAAGCTGTCTTTTCACCATGCTTATAATTTCCTTCATTGTGCAAAAGCTTTTAAGTTTAATTAAGTCCCATTTGTTTATTTTTGCTTTTATTTCCATTACTCTGTGAGGTGAATCATAGAAGATCCTACTATAATTTATGTCAGAGGGTGTTTTTTTTTCTATATTTTCCTCTAGGAGTTTATAGTTTCTGGTCTTACATTTACATCTTTAATCCATTTTGAGTTTATTTTTGAGTATGGTGTTAGTATTCTAGTTTCATTCTTTTACAAGCAATTGGCCAGTTTTCCCAGCACCACTTGTTAAAGAGATTATCTCTTCTCCATTGTATATTCTTGCCTCCTTTGTCAAAGATATGGTGTCCATAGGTGCATGGATTTATCTCTGGGCTTTCTATTTGTTCCATTGATCTATATTTCTGTCTTTTTGCCAGTACCATACTGTTTTGATGACTATAGCTTTGTAGTATAGTCTGAAGTCAGTTAGGTTGATTTTACCAGTTCCATCCTTCTCTCTCAACACTGCTTTGGCTATTCGAGGTTTTTTGTTTGTTTGTTTGTTTTTGGTGTTTCCATACAAATTGTGAAATTATTTGTTCTAGTTCTGTGAAAAATACCGTTGGTAGCTTGATAGTGATTGCATTAAATCTATAGATTGCTTTGGGTAGTATAGCCATTTTCACAATATTGATTCTTCCAGTCCATGAACATGGTATATTTCTCCATCTGTTTGTGTCCTCTTTGATTTCTTTCATCAGTGTTTTAGAATTTTCTATATATAGCTCCTTTGTTTCTTTACATAGATTTATTCCTAAGTATTGTATTATTTTTGTTGCAATGGTGAATGGAAGTGTTTCCTTAATTTCTTTTTCTGTTTTCTCATTATTAGTGTATAGGAATGCAAGGGATTTCTGTGTGTCAATTTTATATCCTGCAACTTTACTATTTTCATTGACTAGCTCTAATAATTTTCTGGTGGTGTCTTTAGGGTTTTCTATGTAGAGGATCATGTCATCTGCCAACAGTGAGAGCTTTACTTCTTTTTTTCCAATCTGGATTCCATTTCTTTCTTTTTCTTTTCTGATTGCTGTGGCTAAAACTTCCAAAACTATGTTGAATAGTAGTGCTTAGAGTGGGCACCCTTGTCTTGTTTCTGACTTTAGGGGAAATGTTTTCAACTGTTCACCATTGAGGATAATGTTTGTTGTGTGTTTATCATATATGGCTTTTATTATGTTGAGGTATGTTCCTTCTATGCCTGCTGTCTGGAGGGTTTTTATCATAAGTGAATGTTGAATTTTGTCAAAGGCTTTCGTTGCATCTATTGAGATAATCATAGGGTTTTAATCTTTCAATTTGTTAATGTGGTATATCACATTGATTGATTAGCAAATGATTAAAAATCCTTATATCCCTGGGATAAAGCCCACTTGGTCATGATGTATGATCTGTTGAATATGTTGTTGGATTCTGTTTGCTAGAATTTTGTTAAAGATTTTTGCATCTATGTTCATCAGTGATATTGGCCTGTAGCTTTCTTTTTTTTATGGCATCTTTGCCTGGGTTTGTCTGGATTTGAGGGTGATGGTGGCCTCATAAAGTGAGTTTGGCAGTTTACCTTCCTTTGCAATTTTCTGGAAGAGTTTGAGTAAGATAGGTGTTAACTCTTCTCTAAATTTTTGGTAGAATTCACCTGTGAAGCCATCCAGTCCTTGGCTTTTGTTTGTTGTAAGATTTTTTTATTACAGTTTTGATTCCCGTGCTTGTGATGGGTCTGTTAAGATTTTCTATTTCTTCCTGGTTCAGTTTTGAAAGGTTATACTTTTCTAAGAATTTGTCCATTTTTCCAAGTTGTCCATTTTATTGGCAAATAGTTGCTGAAAGTGGTCTCTTGTGATTCTTTGTGTTTCTGTGTTGTCTGTTGTGATTTCTTCATTTTTATTCCTATTTTTGTTGACTTGATTCTTCTCTCTTCTTTTCTTGATGAGTCTGGCTAATGGTTTCTTTATTTCACTTATATTCATAAAGAGTCAGCTTCTAGTTTTTTGATTTTTGCTATACTCTCCTTTGTTTCTTTTTCATTTATTTCTGCCCTAATTTTTATGGTTTCTTTCCTTCTACTAACCCTGGGGTTCTTCATTTCTACTTTTTCTAGTTGCTTTAGGCGTAGATTTATGTTGTTTATTTGATTTTTCTCTTATTTCTTGAGGTAAGCTTGTATTACTATGAAACTTCTCCTTAGCACTGTTTTTCCTGAATCCCATAGGTTTTGGATTGTTGTGTTTTCATTTTCATTCATCTCTATGCATATTTTGATTTTTTTTAAATTTTTGAGTTCCTCTGTAATTTGTTAATTATTCAAAATATGTTTTTTATCTTCCATATGTTTGTATTTTAACTTTTTTGCTGTAGTTGACATCTAATCTTACTGCATTGTGATCAGAAAAGGTGCTTGAAATGATTTCATTTTTTTTTTTTTTTTAATTTACCAAGGCTAGATTTAGATGTGATCTAGCCTGGAGAATGTTCTGTGTGCACTTGAGAAAAAGGTGAAATTCATTGTCTGGGGATGAAACGTCCTATAGATATCAATTAGGTCTAGCTGGTCCATTGTACCATTTAAAGTTTGTGTTTCCTTGCTAATTTTCTGTTTATTTGATCTATCCATAGGTGTGACTGGGGTATTAAAGTCTCCCATTATTATTGTGTTACTGTTAATTTTCCCTTTCATACTTGTTAGCATTTGCCTTATATACTGTGGTGCTCCTATGTTGGGAGCATATATATTTATATTGTTATATCTGTTTCTTGGATTGATCCTTTGATCAATATGTATTATCCTTCTTTGTCTCTTTTCATAGCCTTTATTTCAAAGTCTATTTTATCTGATATGATTATTGCTACTCCTGCTTCCTTTTGGTCTCCATTTGCAGGAAATATCTATTTTTCAGCCCTCCACTTTCAGTCTGTATGTGTCATTTGTTTTGAGATGGGTCTCTTGTAGACAGCATATATAGGGGTCTTGTTTTTGTATGCATTCAGCCAGTCTTTGCCTTTTGGTTGGGGCATTCAATCCATTTACTTTTAAGGTAATTATTATTAAGTATGATACTGTTGCCATTTACTTTGTTGTTTTGGGTTCAAGTTTATAAACCTTTTCCATGTTTCCTGTCTAAAGAAGATCCTTTAGCATTTGATGAAGAGCTGCTTTGGTGGTGCTTAATTCTCTCAGCTTTTGCTTGTCTGTAAAGTTTTTTATTTCTGCTTCATACTTGAGTGAGATTCTTGCTGAGTATAGTCATCTGGGTTGTAGGTTTTTCTCTTTCATCACTTTAAGTATGTCCTTCCATTCCCTTCCGGCCTTAAGAGTTTCTATTGAAAGATCAACTGTTACCCTTATGGGAATCCCCCTGGGTGTTATTTGTTGCTTTTCCCTTGATGATTTTAATAATTGCTCTTTGTGTTTGATCTTTGTTAATTTGATTAATATATGTCTTGGGATGTTTTGCCTTGGGTTTATCCTGTTTGGGATCCTCTGGGTTTCTTGGATTTGGGTGGCTATTTCCCTCCCGATTTTAGGGAAGTTTTCAACTATTATCTCCTTAAGTATTTTCTCATGGCCTTTCTTTTTGTCTTCTTCTTCTGGGACTTCTATGACTTGAATGTTATGGTGTTTAATATTGTCCCAGACATCTCTGAGGTTGTCCTCATTTCTTTTAATTCTTTTTTTTTTTTCTTTTTTCCTCTCTGCTTCATTTATTTCCACCATTCTATCTTCCACCTCACTTATCATATCTTCTGTCTAAATTATTCTATTGTTGGTTCACTCTGGAGTGCTTTTGATCTCATTTATTGCATTATTCATTATTGATTGACTCTTTTTTTTTTTATTTCTTCTAGGTCCTTGGTAGACATTTCTTGCATCTTCTCAATCCTTGTCTCTAATCTATTTATCTATAACTCCATTTTGTTTTCAAGATTTTGGATCATCTTTACTACCATTATTCTGAATTCTTTTTCAGGTAGACTCCCTATCTCCTCCTCTTTTGTTTGGTTTGGTGGGTATTTACCTGCTGAATATTTTTCTGCATCTTCATCTTGTTTAGATTGCTGTGTATAAGGTGGCCTTTCTGTAGACTGGAAGTTTATTGTGGAGGTTGCTCCCTGTGGGTGGGGTTGGACTAGTTGCTTGTCAAGGTTTTTGGTTAGGAAAGTTTTCATCCGTGTTCTGGTGGGTGGAGCTGGATCTCTTCTCTCTGGAGTACAATGAAGTATCCAGTAGTGAGTTTTGAACTGTTTATGGGTTTGATGTGACTCTGGGCAGCCTGTATTCTAATGCTCAGTGCTATGTTCCTGGGTTGCTGGACTATTAGTGTGGTATGTCTTGCTCTGGAATTTGTTGGCTCTTGCATGGAGTTTGGTTTCAGTGTAGGTATGGAGGCTTTTGGATGAACTCATGTCAATCAATGTTCCCTGGAGTCAGGAGATCTCTGGTGTTGTCAAGTTTTGTCCTTAAGCCTTATGCCTTGGCTTTCAGTCTTATTCTTACAGTAGCCTCAAAACTTCTCCATCCATATAGCACTGATGATAAAACATCTAGGTGAATGGTGAAGATTCTCCACAGTGAGGGACACCCAGAGATGTTTTCAGAGTAACATGGAGAAGAGAAGAGGGAGAAGGGAGATAGAAGTGACCAGGAGGAGAAGAGGGGAAATCAAAAGGGGAGAGAAAAATCTAGCCAGTAATCAACTCCCCATGTGCTCTCCACAGTCTGGAACACCAAGAGAGGTTCACGGAGTTACATAGAGAAGAGAAGAGGGAGAAGGGAGATAGAGGTGACCAGTAAGAGAAGAGGGGCAGTCAAAAAGGGAGAGACCAATCTAGCCAGTAATCAGTTCCCTAAGTGTTCTCCACAGCCCAGGACACCCTGAGAGATTCACAGGGTTAAGTAGAGAAGAGAACGGGGAGGAAATAGATAAAGGTGATCTTGGGTAGAAAAGGGAGAGTCAAAAGGGGCAAGAGCAATCAAGCCAATAATCACACCCTTAAGTAAAACTAGGTACTGAAGATTAGATTCTTAAAGGTACAAAACTGATAACAAATACCAAAGAGCAAAGATTAAAAATCTAGAGTAGAAGTTAGACTTTCAAAAATACAATATTAAAAACACAAAACAAAATCAATCACATTTTTTTAAATATGTATTTAAAATTTGCTTTTAAAATAGGGTCTTTTTGCAAGGTAATAGTAGGTTATAAAGGGGTAATAAAGAACTTAAAAATAAAATAATACAAAAATGATAGTGTAAAACTATATCTAGGAATTTGGAGCTGTTGAGGGCAGTGTGGGGTCAGTTCAGTTTCAGATAGTTACTTGTTTTAGCTTATACTTCTTCTCAAGGTCTATAGGCCCCTTCCAAGGCTTAGTCAATGCTAACTACAGTGTTTTAATCTGTTGTACCTGTCACTTTCAGTGCAGCTCCCTCTTCTTTGTTTATTTTGGCTTCTTCTGTTTGCAAATCTCTTTAGTGTCTAATTTCCACCCTGACATAAGGAGCCGAAGGTGGTCACTTATTTAGGCTTACTTGTTCAGTTGTGCTGTGGGCAGGGACGAATGCTCCAAACAAATATCACTGGCGTGTTTGTGGAGTTCTCACAGTGTCTGGACCACACTGAGTTTGCCCCGATTCATGGCACCTTTGCTTTTCGAGTCTACAATGCTCAGGCTCTAGGTTGCTCTCCAGGGGAACTCTACAAAGAAGCCCCTGGGTTGTGTACACATTCCAGGTCTAACCTGCTCAGGTTCAGGTTCCTGGGTACTCCACAAAGGCACAGACTTGGTTGGACCTGAGTTTGTGCCCTTCCCAGGTCAGAGGAGCTCAGGTGACCAGATGCTTGGTGAGCGCACTATCCCAGGTGTGTTGTGCATCTTATCACCTCCCTGGTCCCGGCTGCTCAGTTTCCTGGGTGTATACAGTCAGTAAGTCAGTCAGTCAGTCAGTCAGTCAGTCAGTCAGTTCAGTCGCTTAGTTGTGTCTGACTCTTTGCGACCCCATGAATTGCAGCACGCCAGGCCTCCCTGTCCATCACAAACTCCCGGAGTTTACTCAAACTCATGCCCATCTAGTGGGTGATGCCATCCAGCCATCTCATCCTCTGTCGTTCCCTTCTCCTCCTGCCCCCAATCCCTCCCAGCATCACGGTCTTTTCCAGTGAGTCAACTCTTCACATGAGGTGGCCGAAGTATTGGAGTTTCAGCTTCAACATCAGTCCTTCCAATGAACACCCAGGACTGATCTCCTTTAGGATGGACTGGTTGGATCTCCTTGCAGTCCAAGGGACTCTCAAGAGTCTTCTCCAACACCACAGTTCAAAAGCATCAATTTTTCGGTGCTCAGCTTTCTTCACAGTCCAACTCTCATATCCATACATGACCACTGGAAAAAACATAGCCTTGACTGGACGGACCTTTGTTGGCAAAGTAATGTCTCTGCTTTTCAATATGCTATCCAGGTTGGTCTCTGCTTTTTAATATGCTATCCAGGTTGGTCATAACTTTCCTTCCAAGGAGTAAGTAACTTTTAATTTCATGGCTGCAGTCACCATCTGCAGTGATTTTGGAGCCCCCCAAAAATAAAGTCTGACACTGTTTCCACTGTCTCCCCATCTATTTCCCATGAGGTGATGGGACCAGATGCCATGATCTTAGTTTTCTGAATTTTGAGCTTTAAGTCAACTTTTTCACTCTCCTCTTTCACTTTCATCAAGAGGTTCTTTAGTTCCTCTTCATTTTCTGCCATAAGGGTGGTATCATCTGCATATCTGAGGTTATCGATATTTCTCCTAGCAATCTTGATTCCAGCTTGTGCTTCTTCAAGCCCAGCATTTCTCATTATGTACTCTGTATATAAGTTAAATAAGCAGGGTGACAATATATAGCCTTTGCGTACTCCTTTTCCTATTTGGAACCAGTCTGTTGCTCCATGTCCAGTTCTAACTGTTGCTTCCTGACCTGCATTCAGGTTTCTCAAGAGGCAGATCAGGTAGTCTGGTATTCCCATCTCCTCCAGAATTTTCCACAGTTTATTATGATCCACACAGTCTAAGGCCTTGGTGTAGTCAATAATGCTGAAATAGACACTTTTCTGGAACTCTCTTGCTTTTTCAATGATCCAGTGGATATTGGCAATTTGATCTCTGGTTCCTTTGCCTTTTCTAAAGCCAGCTTGAACATCTGGAAGTCCTCGGTTCACATATTGCTGAAGCCTGGCTTGGAGAATTTTGACCATTACTTTACTAACGTGTGAGATGACTGCTATTGTGCGGTAGTTTGAGCATTCTTTAGGATTGCCTTTCTTAGGGATTGGAATGAAAACGGACCTTTTCCAGTCCTGTGGCCACTGCTGAGTTTTCCAAATTTGCTGGCATATTGAGTGCAGCACTTTCACAGCCTCATCTTTCAGGATTTGAAATAGGTCAACTGGAATTCCATCACATCCACTAGCTTTGTTAATAGCGATGCTTTCTAAGGCCCACTTGACTTCACATTCCAGGATATCTGGCTCTAGGTGAGTGATCACACCATTGTGATTATCTCGGTCATGAAGATCTTTTTTGTACAGTTCTTCTGTGTATTTTTGCCACCTCTTCTTAATATATTCTGCTTCTGTTAGGTCCATACCATTTCTGTCCTTTATTGAGCCCATTTTTGTATGAAATGTTCCCTTGGCATCTCTAATTTTCTTGAAAAGATCTCTAGTCTTTCCCATTCTGTTGTTTTCCTCTATTTCTTTGCATTGATCCCTGAGGAAGGCTTTCTTATCTCTCCTGGCTATTCTTTGGAACTCTGCATTCAAATTGGAATATCTTTCCTTTTCTCCTTTGCTTTTTGCTTCTCTTCTTTTCACAGCTATTTGTAAGGCTTCCTCAGACAACCATTTTACTTTTTTGCATTTCTTTTCCATGGGGATGGTCTCGATCCCTGTCTCCTGTTAATGTCATGAACCTCCCTCCATAGTTCATCAGGCCCTGTGTCTGTCAAATCTAGTCTCTTAAATCTATTTCTCACTTCCACTGTATATTCATAAGCGATTTGATTTAGGTCATACCTGATTTGCCTAGTGCTTATCTCTACTCTTTTCAGTTTTAGTCTGAATTTGGTAATAAGGAGTTCATGATCTGAACCATAGTCAGCTCCAGATCTTGTTTTTGCTGACTGCATAGAGCTTCTCCATCTTTGGCTACAAAGAACATAATCAGTCTGATTTTGGTGTTGGCCATCTGGTGATGTCCACGTGTAAAATCTTCTCTTGTGTTGTTGGAAGAGGGTGTTTGCTATGACCAGTGCGTTCTCTTGGCAAAACTCTATTAACCTTTGCCCTGCCTCATTCCGTGCTCCAAGGCCAAATATGCCTGTTACTCCAGGTGTTTCTTAACTTCCTACTTTTGCATTGCAGTCCCCTATAATGAAAAGGACATCTTTTTTGGGTGTTAGTTCTAAAAGCTCTTGTAGGTCTTCATAGAACCGTTCAACTTCGGCTTCTTCAGCATTCTTGGTTGGGGCATAGGCTTGGATTGCCATGTTATTGAATGGTTTGCCTTGGAAACAAACAGAGATCATTCTGTCAAGGCAAATTTGGTGCATACAGGGAGTGCCATCTCAGGTGTGCTGTGTGTCTCCTCTGGGGGGGCTGATCTCAGGCTGCGACCCTCCTGGCAGATGTCAACTGTCCAGGATCCCAGAAGATTTGGTTAGCGACTGGGACCATGCTCACAGTTTGGTGGAGGATGCCATCTTTGGGGCCGAAATTGCCACTCACCTTCTGGCTCTGGCTACTGCCCTCCTGCCTCTCTGCCTTTGGTGGGGGATGGGCCGGTCAGCAAATGCTAGCTCTCCTCTGGTATTCACTCAGTCCTTTGTTCTGTGAGTGGCCTGGCAGTGCCTTAGGTTATAGCTTTTTGTGGAAAAGTTCTCTCTCTCTCTCTCTCTCTCTCTCTCTCTCTCTCTCTCTCTTTTTTTCTCTCTCTCTGGCTATCCCACAGTTTGGGTTGCTATCTCATGTTAGTTTCCTCAGATTGTCCTCAGGGCATTCAGTCCGGGTCCTTACCCTAAGCATGCAACCTGCGCCTTCCTTGCTCACTGGTGGACAACAAAAGAATCTAGGCTCTTTCTCCTTTAGGAGTGTTGGTTAAGGTACATATTCTGTGTCCCTCCCCCCTCCAATTATGTTGCCCTCTGAGATTCCAAAACTCTCCACAGACCCACCGGTGAGAGAATTTTTTTGGTGTTTGGGAACTTCTCCTCCTTCATGACTCTGTCTCTCTTTTTATCTTTTATGTTTTGTCCTACCTCCTTTCAAAGAGAATGGGCTGCCTTTCTGGGTGCCTAGTGTCTCCACCAGCATTCAGACACTGTTTTGTGGAATTTGTTCAATGTTCAAATGATCTTTCGATGAATTTGTGGAGGAGAAAGTGGTCTCCCCATCCTATTCCTGCACCATCTTAGGACCACCCCCTGTTTTAATCTTTATGAAATTGAAAGCGAAGCTGCTTAGTCACATCTGACTCTTTGTGGCCACATGGACAGTAGCCCACCAGGCTCCTCCATCCGTGGAATTTTCCAGGCAAAAGTACTGGAGTGGGTTGCCATTTCCTCCTCCAGAGGATTTTCCTGAGCTTGGGGTCAAACTAAGGTCTTCCACATTGTGGACAGACGCTTTACCATCTGAGCCATCAGGGAAGCCCTATTAATCTTTATAAAGTAGTTATTTGGTATATTGTGAGCTTTCTATTTTCACTTAAATCACACTCTCCAAAATACTATCCATCATCAAATGCTACAAGAAGTGTATGTCTTTCAAAAATAATATAGAATATTAGTAAAAAAAATTAAATGTTTTTTTAAAAAAAGAAGCTATGAAAATGAATGGAAAAATACCTAAGCTGAAATCCAAGGAGTAAATAATCTTACACAAAATAAATAAATAAATAAATAAAAAGCTTTTGAAATAATGTAAATAGTTTCTAGTATTTGCTTAACTTCAATTTCCATTTTTCATTCAACATAGATCTTAGTCTATATACCATAATTTTCACTTAGCAAATAATTCTTCTTAAAGAAGTCTTCTCTTTTTTCATTATGCTTATAAAGTCAACACACCATAAAATTATACCTTTCAGAAATTAAAAAAAAATAAAAAACAGAATGTCAGTTATTAGAATTAGATATTTTTTATAACCAGTCTCAATTTTGTTTTCAAAAAAGAAAATTTAATTTTTTAAACCACATTCCTAATTTTAGAAAAAGAAATTCTCTTGGCCTAGGTTCATTTGTTTTGTACATGTCAATGAAATTTTCTAGATTAAGGTTTCTTAAATCTTGGCTAAACTTACAGGTGGTTAACTAAATATCTAAAGTAGACAAAGCCATAAGACTCCAAGGAGTCATGTACTGCCTACATGAGGAAGCATGGTCAGCAGAGAGATTGCAGCTATCAATTCTTTCAGGCTCTGCACCACAGAGCCTACTGACCAAATGTCCTTCCTTTCCCTGGTCAGTGCATCCAGTGACTGAATAACACAGGGATAAAGTGGCCTAACGTTTTTACTTCCTTCAAAAAAGAAAACTCAGAAGGACAGTGTTACTCCAGAGCTTTCACTGAGCTGAATGAGCCTTTGTTAGGCCTGCTTTACAGTTTCAATTGTACCCTGCCTGATCCTGTTCTATCCACATTCGTTCCACAGGTGTTGATCGCTAGAGAATATATGGCACTCCAAACTCTGTCACTTCTTCTGCTTCTGGAGATCAGAGAAGTTATTTAAAAATGCAAGTAATAAAATTTTATACCCAAAACTAGCCACCTCATTGGTAATAAAGACATCATCATTTTTGATAGTTGAAGTACAGACAGTTTCTGGCAAAAGGAGGCAGTTCAATTGTTAAAGCCAGAGATGAATCTTGATGGTGTATGGGTGGAAGGGAATGCATTAGCTGACTGGCCAAGTATTTGAGATGTGCAAAATAAATAGTAGATGTTAGGAAGTGTTATTATATAATCACTCCTGAGCATGATTAATGCTATCTAGAGGGAATAAGCATTTGAGATAAAGAAACTGTCACTTGAAAGACAGATATGGAAGCCGGAGGGTCACTTTGACTACATATAAAGAATCTTTAATCTCCTCTAAGGGAAGGGCAAAAAAAGCTGAATAGAAAATTCAAAACTGTGGTTAAACTTCAAAGACAGGTAAGCACTCAGCCAAAGTAATTTTATTATTATGCCAAGATTATCGCTCTGGCTGGGAAAAAAAATGAGACCTTCACATATAAATCTTATGAATCTTCTGAGTCTGATCCATCCTTGGTAAGAGGTAATATCTTCCTCTAAGCTGAGGAAAAGTGCTGAGGCTTTTCTTTCATAAACCAGTAGTCTCTAGGAATGAGAATTTACCTTGCCAAATAACACGAGCAGAAGTTTTTCTTTCCTCTTAGGTTAAATCTATAATCTTTTTTCCTTTACTACTGAAAACAAAACTACAGGGCATTGTATTAGTTGTAAATCAATAGTATTAGTGACAATAGTGTTAATCCACTGACATTTTAAAGAATATATCCACAATTAATTTTTCACAATTCATAGAAAGCCATTTATCTTCATGTGAGCAAAAAATAATCAGTTACATGCATTTAAAACATAAAAGCAACCAAAAAACCCTAGAGCATAAACCTCAGGATTTTTCCTACCCACCATGTTGTCCACTTTGTCTATGCTCTGCACTGTGCTTAGTCGCTCAGGCATGTCTGAGTCTTTGCGATCACGTGGACCGTGGCCCCTGAGGTCCCTCTGCGTGGGGATTCTCCAGGCAAGAATTCTGGAGTGGGTTGCCATGCCCTCCTCCAGGAACTCTTTCCAACCCAGGAAATGAACCCAGGTCTCCCACATTGCAGGCGTATTCTTTACCGTCAGAGCCACCAGGGACAGCCCCAGTTTGCCTGTAACTAGTGTTCAATGTCAGAATAATCCAAATGAGAACAACCTCAGCCTGAAAAAAAAAAAAAGGAATGAGCTAAAGCAAAAAGGTAATGCTAATACTTAGCTAACATTTACCTGGAAGGAACCATAGGAATATACAGGAAAGGTTATTCCTATGGGTGAAAGTGAAAGTGATAAGTGCTCAGTCTTTCCCGACTCTTTGTGATCCATGGACTGTATTCTGCCAGGATCCACTGTCTGTGGAATTCTCCATGCAAGAATACTGGAGTGGGTTGTCGTTTCCTTCTCTAGGGGATCTTCCCGACCCAGGGATCAAACCTGTGTCACCTGCATTGCAAGCAGATTCTCTACTGGCTGAGTCACCAAGGAAGCACCCCATTCCTATGGTTAGGGGGCTTAACTAGAAGAATTGGAAAATAAAATCAAACAGAAAAGATTTGTTGACTTAGAAGCTCTATCCTAAAGTCTATCCTTAATACTTGGTTAGGACAACATAAAATAGTATGGCTCATTAAAAGGATGGCTCATAGAGGCATAAACAAGGCTCTCTCATGACTAAAGTTGTAATGGAAATGATAGGAGAAAGAATTTACAGACTGAGGGAAGAGGGCACAACAGAGTGTGGCAAGATTATGTGATAGATGAGCATATTCTATGGGAAGATTTTGTTTATAAACATTTATCAAGCCTACAACAAACTCACTGGTGGAAGGAGTACCTGCACCACAAAATGTTCAGTATGTCCTACTGTTGAGTGAAATTGTATAAATCTTAATTATGTTGAATTCATTCACAGTGCTTTTCAGGTCTACTATATGTTTCTACTTCTCTGTATATTCATTCTATTAATTTTTGAGAGGGTGATATTGACCCTCCAACTAAAAATCTTAATGTATCTGTCTTAAAAAAAAACAATTGCAATATGTAGTATAACTATATTTAACCTTGTTCTTATTTTCCAAGTCTCCTATAAATATGTTATCATATTTTCATAATTTAAGAAAATCAAAACTTTAAAAAAAAGAAAAATTCAGTGTAGCTCTAACCTACAAGTCAGGCTGTCAATAGGAAAGACTGTTGTAAAACTTTAGTCACTAAAAGAAATTAAGGTGAGAGATTCCCAAAACTATGGAAGCAAGTGAAAGGGCTAACACCTTCTGTAGGGAGGTCAGTGGTCCCTAAGAGGCAGGAGGAAATAAACTGCAAGTGGCAGACTTTTTTTTTTTTCTCTTCTCTTCTATTCCTGTTATCATGAGCATACTTGGTTTCCTTGAACTTAACTTTTCTCAAGTATTCAGCTAACCAGAGCAGTTTTTCTTATGGAAATATTTTTTGTAAGCTATGTCAGTTAAACTATGTATTTGCTTTGGCATCTGCCTTTCCTCAAATCAGTTCCCCCTAAGACTTACCTTTTTTTTTTTTTTTCAGACCTTGAGCTAATAATGGCTCAGCAAACCAATACATCTTACTCATGGAAAAGTTTTGCTTTTTTTTTTTTTTAAACTATATTAATGAAATTATGTATTTGCTTTGAAATCTGCCTTTATTCAAGATTTATGTCAATTGTTTTATGGCCAGAGATGACTCCTCTTGTGCCATTCTACCTCAAAATGCATGTTGTGGGAGCAACTGGGACAACTCTCTCAGTCTTGATTTGTGGGATTTTTTATTGTTTTTTTTTTTTTTATCTGATTAGCACTTTACTAACAGGTATAAAATGCCTTGCTAAAAACTAACATTACTTTGCCAACAAAGGTCCTTATAGTCAAAGGTATGGTTTTTCCAGTAGTCATGCACAGATGTGAGAGCTCGACCATCAAGAAGGATGAGCACCAAAGAATTGATGCTTTCGAACTGTGATGTTGGAAAAGACTCTTGAGAGTTCCTTGGAATGAAAGGAGATCAAACCAGTCCATCCTAAAGGAAATCAACCTTGAATATTCAGTAGAAGGACTGATGCTGAAGCTGAAGCTACAATACTTTGGCCATCTGATGCAAAGAGCTGAGTCATTGGGGAAGACCATGATTCTGGGAAAGATTGAAGGTAGGAGAAGAGGACAACAGAGGATGAGATGATTGGATGGCATCATCAACTCAATGGACATGTGTTTGAGCAAGAAGCTGGTGAAGGATAGATAGGGAAGCCTGGAGTGCCGCAGTCCATGGGGTTGCAAACAGTCAGACACTACTGACCGATTGAACAACAAATTACTAGCAAGGAGGCACTCCTTCTGTCCCCTTCTGATCTCTATGTCAGAAGATTTCTCTATCTCTTTTTATATTGCAATAAAACTCTGCTACATGAAAGCTCTGAGTGATCAAGCCTTGTCTCTGGCCCCAGATAGAATTCCTCTTCTCCAGAGGCCACAAATCCTGGCATTGTTCATTACTCCTAGCCACAATGTTTTACAAGTATATGCTAACTCACTGTTAGAAGCCAGGGGGAAGCAATCATAGTAATGATGGGAAAGGTTCTGGGGTAACCAAGGGAGGAAGATTCACCAAGAACTGTGAAGGTAGTTTATAGGCCATGGTATCTTATTATCAAATAGATAGGACCTAATAATGGTACTATCTAACTTGTACTGGCAGAAGAAATCAAGAATGCATGACTAAAAAGAAGAGGTGTGATCACTTTCTCCATTAAAACATTGTGCAGTGTTAGATGTCAATATATCTTAATAAATCTGGGGGGGGGGGGCAGAGAAGGCATGTCAAAAATGTCATGATGATCTTTTGAAATGCACCTGGATATTCATCTGCTTAGGAATCCATTGATTACAACAACGCTTGAGTCCTCAGGGAGGAGGGTCTATATGAGAATCCATGGGAATAACAGAAGAAAATGTTTGGTTTTCACTCCAAAATGCAGGAACTTGCACTTTGCCACCCCATCCTAACAAGTACAATTGTGAGTGAACTGAAGCATCAACACTTCTTTTTAAATCCATCTGAGAAGTGATGTCACATGGAAATTCCCTGCTCCCAAAATGGAAAAACAGACAAGCAAATACAGAGAATCACATCTTTCTAGAGCAGAAATACATGAGCAGACACCTGAATAGGAACCAGTACTCAGGAAAACCTGAATTTGAATTGATGAATTGATATGGACTCGCTGTTGACAACCTGAGACTTAAAAACTCCAAGTACCCAACATATGGAGGGACCTTAAACTGTGAGTTTTACCTCCAGGAGCTTTAGGTTCACAGTGAAAATCAGACAAAAGTCCCTTCATGTTTCACGTAGGAGGAGCTGAAAAATAATTATCTTGAAATACACCAGAATACTTGCTCTTCATGACAAACCTGCCCTTAGAATAAACTGTTTTATCAGAACCAAACCTGCTGAGGTCTTACACTAAATCCATTGACTGTGTGGATCACAACAAACTAAGGAAAATTGTTAAAGAGATGGGAATACCAGACTACCTGACCTGCCTCCAGAGAAATCTGTCTGCAGGTCAAGAAGTAACACTTAGAACTGGGCATGAAACAACAGACTGGTTCAAAATTGGGAAAGGAGTACATTGTGGCTGTATATTGTCACCCTGCTTATGTAACTTATATGCAGAGTACACCATATGAAATGCTGGATTTTATAAAGCACAAGGCGGAATCAAGATTGCCAGGAAAATTATCAATAGCTTCAGATTTGCAGATGACACCACCCTAATGGCAGAAAACAAAGATGAACTGTAGAGCTTCTTGATGAAGGTGAAAGAGGAGAATGAAAAAGCTGGCTTAAAACTCAACATTCAAAAAATGAAGATCATGGCATCCAGTCCCATCATTTTATGTCAAATAAATGGGGAGACAAAAGAAACAGTGAGACTTTATTTTCTTGGGCTCCAAAATCACTGCAGATGGTGATTGCAGCCATGAAATTAAAAGACACTTGCTCCTGGGAAGAAAAGCCATGACCAACCTCGATAGCATATTAAAAAGCAGAGACATCACTTTGCTGACAAAGGTCAGTCTAGTCAAAGCTATGATTTTTTCCAGTAGTCATGTATGCATGTGAGAGTTGGACCATAAAGAAAGCTGAGAACTGAAGAATCAATGCTTTTGAACTGTAGTGTTGGAGAAGACCCTTGAGAGTCTATTAGACTGCAAGATCAAACTAATCAATCCTAAAAGAAATCAGTCCTGGATAGTCATTGGAAGGACTGATGCTGAAGCTGAAGTTGCAATACTTTGACCACATGATATGAAGAACTGACTTCTTGGAAACGATCCTGACACAGGGAAAGATTGAGGGCAGGAGGAGAAGGGGATGACAGAGGATGAGATAGTTGGATGACATCACCAACATGAGTTTGAGCAAGCTCTAGTAGTTGGTAATGGACAAAGAAGCCTGGCATGCTGCAATTCATAGGGTCACAAAGAGTCGGACACCACTGGGTGACTGAACTGAACTGAATCAAACTGGGGGTAGAGAAATACCAACTTCAGCTGCCTCTAACCCTCTAGAGGGGACGGGTGGCTGAGAAGATTTGGTGAAGTTCACTGTCCAAGAGCACAGGAATACCAAAAGAATGAGACCTAATCAAAGGACTATAGAACATGTTCTCTTCCCTTACAACTTTGCATTGTAATACCAGAGACCTCTATTTGTAATTCATTTTACCTAGTATATTATGCCTTATTTCAATTAAAACATATATCACATACCAAAAAATAAGTATACACGTATACAGACACACACACAAACACAGGCATTGAAAGGACAAGTCAAGTATTAGAACCAAATCCAGATATGGCAGAGATGTTATAACTCTCCAGTTGAATTTAACTGATAAATACATTAAAGTTTATTTTGGGTAACAAAGAAAATAAAAGCAGATAGTTAATGTAACCAAAAATACACGCATTCTAAGGAAGAATCAAGAATAAATACTAGAGATCAAAAAAGAATCTAAGGGAGCTGAAGATGCTTTTGATGACTTCATTAGTGAACTTTACATGGCTTTGGGGGGAAAAAAAAAAGAATCTCTGAGCTTGAACATGTATCAATACAAACAGTCCAAATTGAATAACAAAGAGAAGAAAAGACTAAAATAATAGATAGTAACATATTTAAGGACTGTGGGATAACTACAAAAAGTGCAATATATTTACAGTGTGAATACTAGAAGAAAAAGGAAAAAAAGAACAGAATAAATACTCAAAACAAAGACTGAGAATTTATCCAAATTAATGTAATACACAAAACCACATATTCAGAATACTCGGTATACCAAGTGGGGTTAATTATTTTTTAAAAATATATATATATATATATATATATATATATATATAGTCATATAGTATGCAAACAGCAGAAAATCAAAGATTAAGAAAAAATATTGAAAGAAGGCAAAGTGGTTCTTTTAAAGGGTAAGAGCAAAGATGAGAATTACATCTTACTTCTCAGAAACTATAAAAGTAAGAATATTGTGGATGGAAATATTTCACATATTGAGAGAAAAAAAGAAAGCATCATCAACCAAAAATGCTGTATCCTACACAATTATTCTTTAAAAATGAAAAGGAAGACTTCCTCACACAACCAACTTATGTGGGAATTTGTTGTCCAACAATTTGCACTGAAAAAATATTAAAAGAAATTCTTCAGAAAGAAGGCAATCTATACATATCAGAAACTCAGCCTTGAACATTGCTGGTGAACATGTACACTGGTGTGACCACTTTGGAATATAGTATGGAGCTTCTTCAAAAGGCTCAAAATAGAACTAGTTTTTTGTTGTTGTTGATGTTCAGTAACTATGTTGTGTTCTGCTCTTTGTGACTCCATGGCTTCCAGCCACCAAGTTTCCCTGGTCTTCACTATCTCCTGGAGTTTGCTCAGGCTCACGTCCATTGAGTCAGTGATGCCATCCCACCATCTCATCCTCTGTCACCTCCTTCTCCTCCTACCCTCAGTCTTCTCAGCATCAAATTCTTTTCCAATGAGTTGGCTCTTTGCATCAGATGGCCAGAGTATCAGAGCGTCATCTTCAGCATCAGTCCTTCCAATGAATTTCAGGGTTGATTTCTTTTAAGATTGACTGGTTTGATCTCCTTGGTTCCCAATGGATTCTCAAGAGTCTTCTCTAGCACCACAATTCAAAAGCATCAGTTCTTCAGTGCTCAGCCTCCTTTATGGTCCAGTTCTCACATCCAAATATGACTACTGGAAAATTTAGAGCTTTGACTAAACCTACTTTTGTTGGCAAAGCAATGTCTCTGCTTTTTAATACACTATCTATGTTTGTAATAGAGTTCTTTCCAAGGAGCAAACACCTTTGAGTTTCAGAGCTACAGTCAGTGTCTGTAGTGATTTTGGAGCCCAAGAAAATAAAGCCTGTCTCTGTTTCCATTGTTTCCCCATCTATTTGCCATGAAGTGATGGGAATGGATACTATGATCTTAGTTTTTTGAATGTTGACTTATAAGCCAAATGTTTCACTATTTTCGTTCACCCTCATCAAGAGGCTCTTCAGTTCCTCTTGCCTTCTGCCATTAGAGAGACATCATCTACATAATTGAGATTGTTGCTCTTTCTCCCAGTATTTTTGATTCCAGCTTGTGATTCACCTATCCCAGCAATTCATGTGATGTACTCTCCCTAGAAGCTAAATATGCATGGTAACAACAAACAGCCTTGACATACTCTTTTCTCAATTTTGAACCAGTCTCATGTTTGACAGAATTTTGTTTAATGAACTTTGTTTTATGTCTGGTTCTAACTGCTACTTCTTAACCTGCATACCAGTTTCTCAGTTTCTCAGGTAACCTGCTTTGTGCTAAGTCACTTCAGTCGTGTCCGACTCTTTGTGACCCTAACGACTGTAGCTCACCAGGCTCCTCTGTCCTTGGGATTCTCCAGGCAAGAGCACTGGAGTGGGTTGCCATTCCCTTCTCCAGGGGATCTTCCTGACCCAGGGATCGAACCTGCGTCTACTTGTGTCTCTTGCCTTAAGAGGCAGGTTCTTTACCACTAGTGTCACTTGGGAAGCCTGTAAGGTGGTCTGGTATTTCCATCACTTTATGAATTTTCCAAAGTTTGTTGTCATCCACACAGTCAAAGGATTTCTTTGTCAGTGAAGCAGAAATAGATGTTTTATTGGAATTTCCTTGTTTCATCTAAGATCTAAAGGATGTTGGCAATTTGATCTCTGATTCCTCTGCCTTTTCTAAACCCAACTTGGTTCATGTCCTGCTGAAATCTAGCTTGAAGAGTTTTTAACATTACCATGCTAGCATGTGATATGAGTGCAATTATATGGTAGTTTGAACATCCTTTGGCATTGCCCTTCTTTGGGATTGGAATGAAAACTGACATTTTCCAGTCCTGTGGCCACTGTCAGGTTTTCCAAATTTGCTGGCATATTGAGTTCAGCACTTTCACAGCAACATCTTTTGCAAGTTAAAATGAACATGTTAGTCACTTAGTTGTGTTCGATTCTTTGTGACCCCTTGGACTATAACCCACCAAGCTCCTCTGTCCATGGAATTCTCCAGACAAGAACACTGGAGTGGGTTGCAATTCCCTTCTTCAAGGGATCTTCCCAATCCAGAGCTGGTCCCCTGCATTGCAGGTGGATTCTTTACTGGTGGAGGCTTCTGAGCCACCAGAGAAGCAATATCTCTTAGGATTTAAAATAGCTCAGCTGGAGCACCATAACCTCCACCTGCTTTGTTCATAGTAATGCTTTGTAATGTCCACTTGACTTCACACTCCAGGATGTCTGGCTCTAGGGGATTGACCACATCATTGAGGTTATCAGGGTCATTAAGACCTTCTTATATAGTTTTTTTGTGTATTCTTGCTTCCTCTTCTTAATATCTTCTGCTTCTGTTAGGTTCTTGCCATTTCTGTCCTTTATTGTGCCCAACTTTGCACAAAATGTTCCCTTTGTATCTTCTTTTGTAATGAAGACATCTCTAGTCTGCTTTATTTATTTTTTTTTATTCCTTTGGGTTTTCTACATTTAACTTCACATTACTTGCAACTGGGACAGTTTTAATCCTTCCTTCCTAATCAGAGGGCATTTTATTTCTTTTCTTTTCTTTCTTTTTTTTTTTTTTTTTTGCTTTTATTGAACTATCTTGAATTTCCAATACAATGTTAAAAAAGAATGATGAGAATGGACATATGTGTCTGGTTCCCAATATTAATGAGGATACATCCAATTAGTCATTGTTATTATTTTAAATGATGCTGTTTTGCAGATGCTTTTTATTAAGCTGGAGGAACTCTCTTATAATCATCATCTGCTAAGAATTTTTACCTTGAGTGGGTATTAAATTCTGTAAAACATTTGTTTTTGCCTCAATTGATATGAACATGATTTTTCTTATTTAGCCTGTTACTGTGGTAAAGTTCTCTCGTTTAACATTCAACCAAAGAAGGAGTGAAAGATATAACATCAGAAAATCATGTCTTATGGGTTTCTTCCCTACTTTGCTTCATTCATTCAATGAAATTGTATTGATTTTATTTTTCAATCATGTTCTCAGCATTGAAGTAGCAATTAAACATGACCTCTTTTTTGGTGATTTAATTGTAGCAATATGTTAAGAGATAAAATAGAAATACATATGAGAAGATATCATGGAAGTTTCTTAAATTCAGTGCCAAGGAACTTTTTACATAAGAAGCATCAGTAAGTTTGTTAAAAATTGCTGATTCATGACCTCCAGGCCTGTAAACCATAATCTCTCAGTGTTAGGAGTCAGAATGTTTACTAAAAATACTAAGTGAACTATAGAATACAGATGAGATAACAAGTATTATTTCTTGCTAGTGGGAGAAGTTGGAAATGAATGATGATAAAGAATAAATTTGAGGATGACTTTTCCTGGCTGAGAAAAAAAGGTGAGTGTGAGCATTCTTGTATAGAAGAAACAACATTTGGCAAGACATACAGGTGTGAACATGCAAGGTATATTTGGAAATTCAAATTAAATACCCAGGGCAGACACTGGTAACTCATTTTATAAATGAGGAAGTTCAGAAACCATATACCCAATAGTATAAGTAAATTCACATGACTAGTTATGAGTGCACTAGAAATAAAACCACTTTTTACAAATTAACTAGTGCCATAGTCTCTCCAAATATTTACAGACCTGTAGCGTTTGAGCTTCAGTATCATTTTCAAAAACACTCTGCAATTCTGCAAATGGCTGACATAAAATAAAATGCAGTGATTCTTTAGGTACTGCAAATTGTTAAATGACAAAGACACATTGAACTACTTAACATTTATTTTTTACAGCCTCATTATGTACCTGATGTGAAATGGGAAGCCATTATTTCACTCTAAAACTAGCTTGAAAACATCTTGGCTAGCATGTGCCAATACAAGTCTAAGAAGCCTGACAAAGTCTTGGTAATATTAAATAGACAAATAGTTTAAGAAGGAAATTTTCTAGCCAAAAGTAAGACGGCATCCTGGCATTTCTTCAAAGTTCTTTCCTCAAAAGCATTATTTCCTAAATTCTTTTTATTGTAAAGGTGTTTTCATTAGAGTTTCTGCTTCTGACAAGCTTAAAGACAGCTGGGACCCTGCTGGCTTGCGGTTGATGCTGAGACATTTTCACAGAGTGTCATCTGTGTACCAAAGTGTTGTAAATCTCAGTATTTCATGATCCCTCCTCCCTGAATTCTCAATGAGCACAGAGGGCAGCAGAAATCACTCCTGGTGCGGTGATACATTTGAAGTTCCTTGTGAGAAGCAGCAGCTATAGGAAGGGGAAATGAAAGCTGCCAATGTGTAATTATAGCCCCAGAACAGAAACTTGTCCAAAACACGGGATTATCACTCTTCTTTCTCAAACATGTTGTTGCAGTGATTGGGGGCTTGGCATAGTACAAGGCTGGCAGCAGATTACTCACTGGGGTAATCAGAGGAGAATCAACATTTCCAATGAGGCTCTAATTTACATAATATCTTATTTTTCACTTTCATTTCTTCCCTGAGTTCTACCAGCTTACATTACATTTCATCTCCTTCTATGGTATTATAGCAGTTTCCTTTTTTTAGAAATATCATCATTTTCTTTGTTTTTATAAAATCATGTTTTAATACATGCATTTATAATTCCTTGTATAATTCATACAGTAAGTATTATTTGAGAGACTTTTGTTATAAATGAGTGCCTAAGCTAGTTTCTTTATGATTACTCATTTTGAAACGGCGTCTCCTTTTTAGTCCTGCTGATTTCTGTAAAGTGTTTCAGGTGATGGGGTACAGAAGTGAAATAGGTCACCATGACAGGACTCTAGTCCAGGACATAATTGTGATTAAGATACTTAGGACTAAACTTCTGAGACATTTATTTCATGATTGCACCCTTGCCAGTTACTTTTCTTTATTATGATTACTACAGCCTTACTCAATAAAGATGTTTTGCAAACTTAGCTGGTTGAAGAGTTTACTGGTCTGCTAATTTATAATATAGTAATGCATCCTAAGCTATCTTATTCAGTAAAATGAAAAAGATATTTTATCTGAAAGTACAAAATCAAGTATAGCTACTTTCAAAATGCATTGATATTTATAGTGATTATAAAATTTCTGTGTGTCGGTTATATTTGCATTCATCTATTTTTGTCAATTTAACAAATACTTATATAAAATTCACCAAAATTAAGCAGGATGTAAAATTTATTGTCATGGAAATGGAAGATCCATTTGACTGTATAAACAGAAACTGTTTTTGAGACATATAAATTAGCTGAAAAATAAAAATAGAATATATTTCAGCTTTTTTAGCTTTTAACATTTTCTTCAGATAAAAGCAGCTCACCTTGAAGCCAGTTTTTTTTTCCGTTAAGAAAGCTTTATTAATTAGAGAGCACATAGTAGGTAAACTTTTTTCACACTTCAAGTCATTTCAAGGAGGCGTAAACTAATCACAAATACAAGACATTTTTTAAAAGATCATTTTTAGTAAAATTGTAAAATATTTGAAAATAAAGTGAACAGCTGGGCTAAATCAGGACATTTTTAAAGACAAAGTATCTTTGGAAAAAAAGAAAAAACTTGCCAAAATACACATAAGATGTAATGGAAAAGTTAAATAAATAATTTCTATTGTAAACAAATTGATAAACCACTGGAGGAAAAAGAAAAGCACTAGACCTAAGTTGTATATTCTTCTGTATATACAAATATAATTTTAGCAAAAAGATGTCAACAGTTCTTCTAAAGAATATAATGTGACTAACTCAAAAAAGTAAGCCACATTTTGTATTTATTAATAAATTGCTAAAATTCAACATATTTATAAATCAAAGGTGATTATAATTGCATATTGGAGGGTTAAAATGTTATTAATATTTGGAACATTCAGTATTAATATATGACACTACTTTTAATAATATAAGCAATTATTTTCATTCAGTCACTATTTTTAAATATATAAATATATATTATTTGCAGATGATATACTTTAATCATTCTTCAGTGAGTATCATGTTTGTTAAATATTGAGTGAGATTTGTATTAGGTACTCACAGTAGAGAAGAAGGAACCCAAAATGGTGGTTAGACGAAGAAAAGCCCATGAAAAGAGACAAAGGAAGAAAAAGCCCACAAAACCTGAGGACCAAAAGTGAAAACCTCCAGAGGGTAAAACAGGCCAGCATTCCCCCTCCCCTGATTGGTCCGGGGTACAAGCCCTGCTTGGCATGGGGCAGAACCAATCAGGCTCCAGGGACCAGGGACCCCTAAACGGAGAGAACAAAGGGCATAAAAAGGAAAACCTGAGAAGGGAAAACCTACAGAAGGAGACGGGGCCAACCTACAGGGCTGATCCGCTCTCACATCTCACGAGAGTATCACTCCATCACTAGTTTAATAAATCCTTCCTGCATGAGCTTTCATGGACTGTCGGTTTAAATTTTCACCACTGCAAGGCAAGAACCTAGGAAGAAACCGACCAGACATAAGGATGCTCAGTGAAAATGTTCAGTGTTGATCCAGTGAAGTCTAAGCCGAGGGGGGAAAAAAAGAGTACAATGGAAGGAGGTGTTTTACTTTGTCAACAACTGAGTTTTTTAGTCAGCGGAGAGAAAGGAAAATGTGCCTGAAGAGGAAGTACAGTCATCTGTTTATCAGAGATAAAGGAGTGATATCTTTAATGACACAAGAAGAAAATATTTGGCCTAGGAATTTTAAAGCTTCACCTCACTCAGGTAGGTGATTCGATTCCGATTGTGAATTTTGAACTATTTCTGGACCCTGATTCCTATCTAAAGTGTAACTCCAATTCTGCATTCTACAGAGCCCCAGAAAATTTACATACCATGAAAAGTATACCTCTAGCTCTAATCATTAATTTTATGATCCAGTTTGTGTCTAAAAACCTTAGACAATGGGCCTTTGGCCTATCTGTAAGAATTTTTACGTCTGTACTTATTTAGGGGCTCCATTCAATGTTTGTAGTCTACAGTTTTCCATTTCTAATATTAATAATTTTAAAGTGCATTTATCCATAATTAAAATGGTCCCAGTCATTTCTAATGTAGGAGTGTGTGTGTGTGTGTGCTGGCTAGAAGGCAGTCTTACACGCATATGGTTTACAATTCAGTAGACAGAAGATGTATTACCTAAAAGATATTAAGTGCAAAAGTTGTAAATGAAAAATGCAGAGATTGTGAAATTTAAATTATTTGGAGGGTGCCATTTTATTGTTGAACTATTGCACAAGTCTTATTTCAGCACCAGCCGATATGCTTATTGCATGAGTCCTTCAGAGAAAAAATTCACTGAAAAGCCGTGTGGGCTAGACAGTAATATTAGGCATTCTGTTCTTTGATTGTTTGGTAAATTGTTGTTCAAAACTGATGATAGTTTAAGTTGAAAAGACAAGCATAGATATGATTCCAAATCTCTAGTAGATTTTTCTAAGAAATGCTTGGATTATAATTTGTACAGGATGATGATAAAGCATTTATAATGTAACCGTGTTGTTCCTTTACTTCATGAATTTATGTAAATCTATAATTATGTTAAAAAATAATCTCCCCTATGAATTCTGTTTAATGAAATTCAAATTTTATGAATATTGTGAAGTAAATTGCTAAGCTACAGGTCTACAATTCATGTTCTCCTCTAATAATGATGTAGTCCAGGAAAGAAAGCAAGTAAGCTAGTCAAACTTAATATAATGCTGCTGTTAATGATAAACTTTCTAGAAATCAAACTAATGATATTAACTACTGGAAGATTCCCTATCTATAGAATGTTTTAGGAAGATGTACCTATAATATCCAGCAATGTTTATAGTAAACAAGATTACAATCAATGGATTTCCAGTGCATGGCTTTCACTTATTCTATGTGACTATCTGAGTATAAAATGGAGACGCTTAATAATCAAAACAGATTTCTTTTTCTTTGTCACTAACGTATCGGCATACAGTAATTAGGTGATTTCCTATTCAATGTGAGTAAGAGACACCCAGAGTAACAAGGACAGTTGAGTTGACAGTCCCTGAAGTCTCCCAGCTGTAATATTTCTCAGGGTTATCTTAGTAAGGACTTAGTAAGATCACTGATTTGTGTGAGTGTGATTCCAGCCTTTGTATTTAAATCCATTGCTGTTAGAAACATATTTTCAAACCTACTTAAAAGTGATATATGAAATAAATACTCCTAAGGAGTCTTTCAGGAACTCCTGGTGGCTCAAATGATAAAGGCAATAAGGGAGACTGGGTTTGATCCCTGGATTGGGAAGATCCCTGGGAGGAGGGCATGGCAACCCACTCCAGTATTCTTGCCTGGAGAATTCCATGGACAGATGAGCCTGGCAAACTATAGTCCATGGGGTCACAAAAACTAGGATATGACTAAGTGACTAACACACACACAAAGAGGCTTTCAGCCTTAAGCTGAAAAAGATGTATCTTTGTGCTAATTGGGTTTAGTTTACTCTGGAAAATTTGTAATATTGTATAATGCCCTTTCCTGTGAGTTTCTCTTCAATTTTGATAACATCCATTTAATTTCACATTCCTTTTTATCTAATATTGCATCACTTTGGGCATTTGTTGAATTCATTTTTTTTTTAATTGTAATTGTAAACTTTGAAATAGGAGTAATTTAGTTCCTTATTTTGGGTCTCTAAAAGTTCGTTAACATGTGTGAAAGTCAGGATTGAAGTAGAAAGACTTACTGGAAACCTGAGACTATTAAAGTGGATTATTTAAACAAAAAGGAAGATTTGGGGAGACCAGCATTTTTTCTGTAAACTCTGTTTAGTAATTAGAACTACAATAAGTTAAAATAATGCCTCAGTTTGCTTCTTGAATGGAAGATGGTATCTATGTGGGGACTTTGTAATAATGAAGCCATATATTATGCTCATGATAGGCAAGACTCACAAAAATAAAGCTGTCAATATTCTCCATGTTGATTTGTCAACTCAGTGCAATTCCAATAAAAATCTTAGAAGAGCTCTTTGAAAAATAAGATAAACTAATTTTGAACTCATGTGAAAAATGAAAGGTCAAGACTTAGTCGGATCACTTTCAAAGAAACAGAAATTGGGAGATCTTCTTCTATTAGATGTCGAGAAATTTTTTTTTTCATAACCTGAAGGTAAAGTAAATGCATACTGAAAAGTATAACAAGATAGAGAAATCTAGAGATTTAATTTATAGTGAAAGTGTGATTCCAGATTGCAAAAAGAAAAGGGGATTATAGATAAAGTTTTCTGGGACAGTTTTTGATCAATATTTTGTGTGGATCACAAGAAACTGTGGAAAATTCTTAAAGAGATGGAAATAGCAGACCACCTTAGCTGCCTCCTGAGAAACTTGTATGCAGGTTAAAAGTCAGCACTTAGAAGCGGACATGGAACAACGGAGTGGTTCAAAACTGGGAAAGGAGCACATCAAGACTGTATATTTTCACCCTGCTTATTTAACTTATATGCAGAGTTCATGCAAAATACCAGGCTGGATGAAGCATAAGCTGGCACAAGCACAAGATTGCTAGAAGAAATTTCAATAACCTTATATATGCAGATGGCACCACCCTTCTTGCATAAAGTGAAGAATTAAAGAGCCTCTTGAAGGTGAAACAGGAAGAGTGAAGAAGATGGCTTAAAACTCAACTTTCAAAAAATGAAGTTCATGGCATCCAGTTCCATCACTTCATGGCAAATAGATGGCGAAACAGTGAGAGACTTTCTTTTCTTGGGCTCCAAAAACACTGCAGATGGTGACTGCAGCCATGAAATTAAAAGATACTTGCTCCTTGGAAGAAAAGCTATGACACACCTAGACAGCATATTAAATGGCAAAGACATTACTTTGCCAACAAAGTTTCATTTAGTCAAAGCTAAAGTTTTTCCAGTAGTCATGTATGCATGTGAGAGTTGGACCATAAAGAAGGCTGAGCACTGAAGAAGTGATGCTTTCAAACTGTGGTGTTGGAAGACTCTTGAGAGTTCATTGGACAGCAAGGAGATCAAACCAGTCAATCCTAAAGTAATCCTGAATATTCATTGGAAGGACTGATGCTGAAGCTGAGGCTCCAATACTTTGGCCGTGTGATGCAAAGAGCTGACTCATTGGACAACACCTTGACGCTAGGAAAGATTGAAGGCAGGAGGAAAGGGGGATGACAGAGAAAAAGATGTTTGGATGGCATCACCAACTCAATGGACATGAGTTTAGTCAGTCTCTGGGAGATGGTGAAGGAGAGGGAAGCTTGACATGCTGCAGTCCATGGGATCTTAAAAATAAGGCTGAGTAACTGAACAACAAGAACAATTAGATCTCAATATTGAAAAAAAATCATATTTATATCATGCCATGCAAATAATTCAATTTCACATGGAACAAAGACATAAAAGTAAAAAGCAAATGTTTTTGTTCTCATCACAGGATAAAATGACCATAATAAAAATTATGGAAAATAACAGGGGTTGGCAAAAATGTGAAGAAATTAAAACCCTCAAATCCTCACACTTGCTGGTGCAATAAAGTATTATGAAACATAAAATTGATGCCACTAATTTAGAAAATGGTCTTAGCAGTCCCTCAGAATTTAAACATATACTTACCACATGATCAAGAAATTCCACTCCTGGATATACATATACAAGTAAGTTGAAAATATACATACACACAAACACTTGCACATGAACATTCATAGAATTATTATACATAATAGCCAAAAAAAGTTATAATTATCTATCAGTTGGTGAATGGGCAAATACAAGTGAAGAATTTCTTGAATTCCTTAAAATGGAATATTATTCATCCATAAAAAAGAATAGAATACTGATACCTGCTACAATATGGGTTAATTCCAAAAAACCTGCTATATGAAAAAAAAAAAAAAAAAACAGACACAAGAGCTTCATTTATTGCATTATCCCATTTATATGAAATGTTCAGAAGAAGCAAATTCACAGAGAGAGAAAATGCACTGTGACTGTTAGTGGGTATGGCCGTCCTTTGGGGAATATTAAAATGTTCTAATGGGCTTCTCTGATGGCTCAGACAATAAAGAGTCCACCTGCAATATGGGAGACCTGGGTTCATCCCTTGGGTTGAGAAGATCCTCTGGATAAGGGCATGGTGACCCACTCCAGTATTCTTACCTCGAGAATCTCCATGGACAGAGGAGCCTGGCGGGCTACAGTCCATGGAATCACAAAGAGTTGGACATGACTGAGTGCCTAAGCATTAAGCAAAAAATGTTCTAAAAATAGAAAGTGGTCATGATTGTGTTTCAATACTGTGAAGGTTCAGTATTATGAGCTTTCTTGACATCTGAAATGAAGTGGAGGTTGAGTCTAATCACTGAACTGTAAGCCATCCTCCACAACCTACTCTTGTGAATAAGGTCCCCTATCCATCCAACACGCATCATCACAGACGCAAGGCAAAATTCTGCTTATACTTGACTAGCAGGTTGCAGTTCCTTGGCAGTCTGTGGAATTATTCAAACCAAAAAATCTTTCTGTGGAAGTCAAGGATCATCCTACCCTCCTGATTAAGGCAAAAGTTGCCTCCCACAGTCCCTGCTCCTTCACTGTGTTTCTGAGCCCAATTTCTTTGTGACCCAATGTGACATGCTATGTCCTCCCCCTGGGAGTTTGAGTATGTGAGATTAATAAACTAATGTCAGTTTCATCTCCTTAATTTCAGGTGTCATGTGTTTGGCCATCACCATATCTCTTTCACCCAAGGGATGAAGAGCCAGAAATCAAAATACAGTTGTATACTTTCGTGAGTATAGTAAATATAACTATTGCACACTCTGAAACAATAAATTCTATGGTATGTAAACTATAACATGTTTTTAAAAATTAAATAAATATTCATACAACATTATGTTATTTACAGACCATGTAACAAAGTTCTGTAAATCAATAAACACAACTCCAATGGTCCAATAGAAAATTGTGGGAAAATATACATAAATAAGGCATTTCACATAAGGGGAAAAAACATAAATAAAATGCAATAGCCCATAAACAGGTTGAAACTAGTAAGTGATCAAGAGAATACAAATTAAAGCAAACTGAGATGAAATACAGGTACTCAGGTAACCTGAAATTTAGGATATCAGAGATTGCCAACTGTTGGCAAAATGTGAGCAATAGCTGTTACCTGAAATTTATAGAAGGAAACATGGTGCAACAATCTGGAACAAATATGCATAGACTGAAGTTATTTGGTGCAAACATAACTGCAGTTTTTGCATTGTTGAAATTTGCAGTTTGATATTGGAATATATTCTAAGATAAATGTGGTTATGTTATATATCATTTTATTGCACATTTCTCACTTTATGTTTTTTCCTAATGACTTATTACTTGCTGTTCATTTTATATTTATTTAAGACTTTGGAAATTATGTTAGATTAAAGGAAATTCAAGTAGTTTTCTCATTCTAGTTCAAAATGGATTGAAAGCAGCAGAGAGAACTCAAAACATCAGCAATACCTTTGGCACAGGAACTGCTAACAAATGTACAGTGCAATGGTAGTTCAAGAAGTTTTGCAAAGGAGACAAGAGCCTTGAAGATGCAGGGCATAGTCAACTATCAGAAATTGACAGTGACCAGCTGAGAGCCATCGTTGAAGCTGATCCTCTTGCAACTAGATGAGAAGTTGCTGAAGAACTCAACGTCAACCATTCTATAGTCATTTGAAGCAAACTGGAAAGGTGAAAAAGCTCAATAAGTGAGTGCCTCACAAAGTGAAAAGGAAAGTTGCTCAGTCATGTCTGACTCCTTGCCACCCTATAGACTATACAGTCCATGGAATTCTTCAAGCCAGAATACTGGAGTGGTTAGCTGTTCCCTTCTCTAGGGAATCTTCCCAACCCAGGGATCAAACCCAGGTCTCCCACATTGCAGGCAGATTCTTTATCAGCTGAGCCACCAGGTAAGTCCAAAAGCTGACCACATATCAAAAAAATTGTCATTTTGAAGAGTCATCTTCTCTCATTCTGCTCAACAACAATGAATCATTTTTTGATTGGATTGTGACATATGAGAAAAAGTGGACTGTATACTATACCCAGCCATGACAAGCTCAGTGATTGGACAGAGAAGAAACTCCAAAGCACTTCCAAAAGCCAAATCTGCACCAAAAAAGGGACTTGGTCACTGTTTGGTGGTCTGCTGCTCATCTGACCTGCTACAGCTTTCTGAATCCTGGAGAAACCATTACATCTGAGAAGTATGCTCAGCAAATCGATGAGATGCACCAAAAACTGCAATGTTTCATCCAGGATTGGTCAACAGAAAGGGCCGAATTCTTCTCCACAATAATGACTGCCCACACATCGTGCAACTGATGCTTCAAAAGTTGAATGAATTGGGCTACAGTTTTGCCACTTCCACCATATTCATTTGACCTCTCACCAACTGACTACAACTTCTTTAAGCATCTTGACAACTTTTTGCAGGGAAAACACTTCCACAAACAGGAGGCAGAAATTGTTTTCCAAGAATTCATTGAATCCTGAAGCATGGATTTATGTTATATAAATAAGCAAACTTAGTTCTCATTGGTAAAAATGTGTTGATTTAGATGAATAAAGATATGTTTAAGCCTAATTATAATAATTTAAAATTCACAGTCTGAAACCACAGTTATATTTTCACCAACCTTAATATAATTGCATAAATCAACTAAACCATTATTAAGGAAAACCATACTTATGTACATATACAAGCATATACAAGAATGTTCATTGTAAGATTAATATAGTTTGTAAGATTAATACAGATTGTAAGATTAATAATAATTTGTAAGATTGCAAGATTAATAATAATAAAGAAGAAAGCCAAAAATGAAGACAAAATATATAGTCCACTCATACCATATAGCATCACACAATAGGTAAAATCGATGAAGTTATGTTACACATAGGAAGAGGAAACATACGCACAAGAGTCAGTGTTATCAATAAAAACCGGATAGATTGAATGCTAAGTCCACGGATGCATGTTTTGTTTTACAACCTATGTAAGTAAAAATATTTTCTTTGGTATATATCAAATTAAATAATTATCCATAAAACAGAGAGAAAACAAAATGCAGGCACTGAGTGTATATAACTTGAGAATTTTGCTTGAGAAGAAGCAAAATAAATATAACTTGAGAAATTGACCTGAGTAAAGAAATGAACATTTGTTGGGAAGTTGCACTGACTTTGTGCTCTGCTGTGTTGTACTTCGTTGCCTAGTCGTGTCCGACTGTTTGCAACCCCGTGGACTGTAGCCCACCAGGCTCCTCTGTCCACGGGATTCTCCAGGCAAGAAACTGGAGTGGGTTGCCATGCCCTACTCCAGGGGATTTTCCCAACCCAGGGATCAAACCCAGGTCTCCCACATTGCAGGTGATTCTTTACCCTCTGAGCCACCAGGGAAACCCTCAGTACCATGTGTGAAATAGATAACTAGCAGAAAGCTTCTATATAACACAGGGAACCTAGCCTGGTACTCTGTGACAAGCTAAAGGGGTGGGATGGTAGGACAGAGGGAGGCTCAAGAGGAAGGGGGTATAATTATGACTTGTTTGCTTTGTTGTATGACAGAAGCCAACACAAAATGGTAAAGCAATTGTCCTCTAGTTTAAAAATAAGTGTTTTTTTTTAATCCACATTTTTTAAAAGATTATAAACATTACTATGTATTATACTCTGATTGAAATAATGTAACAGGAAGAAAAAAACTGATGAGGCAGGAGAGAAAGAGACTAATTATGTAAGTGGCTTTTTTTTTTTTTTCAGTAGGGTAGAATGAATTGGAGTAGTTCATAGGAACAGGAATATTATATCCATTGAAATTGAAAGAAAAACAGGGTGTGATGACTAAAGCAGATAGTAAAGCAGGATGGAAGCCTGGATGTTGTCTCCTGATTGTTTCTATTCTATCTGCAAAATTGAAAACAAAGTCACCAGCAGATATAAAGCCAGTACAAGGAAATGTGGTAATTTTTAGGAAAACAATTGTGTGGAAGAATTGTCCAAGACCAGAGGATAGCAACTGTCTAGGGAAATTAAAGAACTTAGCCCTAAGGCAACATTTTTTTTTTTTAAGAGAGATTTGTCAGCATAACTCTAAGGATGTTTTCAGCCTGCCGAGTGATCATAATCCAAACTCAAAGTACCAAGGTATTTATTCCCATCCCACCCCCACCCCCACTCTCTGGGGAAAATTCCAGTGTTTTACTAAAAAAAATAGATGCACCATCTATTAGCCAGCCCATTTCAATTCAATACTAGCTGGTCAAACACTTATGAAACACCCACTGGGGTCTGTAGATGGTGAGATTTAAAGATGATAATAGATGCCTAGATTTATCCTTTTAAATGAATGGAGATTACAATGGTGAATAAAGGGTGGACAGATATAAAAAAGAAACATGTATGAAATTATTTCCATATAGTCTATTTCGGACTACTCTTGTTCCCGCTTGTGGGAATTTACCTACAACAAATTCCCTTGTGACAATTTTTGGAAGCACAAGATATGTTTAATAAGTGATTATGAACAATCTTTTTAGATTCTGTGGGGCATTGTCACTTATGCTCTCTTCTCATGCCTCACTTCACTTTCTAGGGATTCCCTTGCATTTACTAGGTAGTAAGAGAGTTGTTTTGGACCCTATTGTTATGTTCCACTAGATCCACAAGACACCTCTTTTTACAGCTTAATATGCTTGGCACATTGGAATTCTCAAGCTGCCAAAACTCCAATATACTGAATTACAGTGTGAAAGAGAATGTTTCTCCTCACTTTTTATTATATCGTGCTAAGACTGTAAATAAAATCATGCTATGTGGGTCTTAATCAACACTTCAAATAGTTTTTAGTGAAACAGAACTTTCACTTTTATTTAAATTCCCAGTCCAACTCTCTTTAAGGCAGTGAGATTCAGCATAAATTCTAATTATGCTGGGAATGGAAATGAGACTAATCTGAGAAGAACATCACATGCTGTGTCCAGAATGACCCTTATCTCACACTAACAATATGTGTTACTGTCATACTTGAAATGCCTAATGTTCTTCCTGTGGAAAGAATTTTCTCATGGAAGTCAACCTAGACTGTTTCTATTCCATTGTGGATACAACTTAAGTCCAGGCTAAATCCTCAGCAAAACAAGGTTTTGTTTTTGATTTGCCACAATTGATTCTTGGAATTTCATTCTGCAGTATTGATCTTGATGCTGCAGCACTTACTGTAGTGGCCAGACAAGATATAATCAGTCTTCCACTGTCTTTGCTATCTTTCTGGCACCCTCCCTATTTTTCAGAGATGTCTGACTTTAGTCTGGTAAACAGAATTACTGAAATAAATAACAAACTGGGGAAAAATTAAATGTGTTGGAATGTCACTCTCACATCCTATCCATTTATCTGTCTGCTCACACTTTGATATTTCAAACCTAATCTCTTAAGACTTCTAAGTCAAGCAAGGAAAAACATGAACAATTAAAGAGCAAAACAGTCTACTGGGTGAAGTGGAGGATGCAAAGATAATTATGCTGTAGTCCCTGAAGACAGCAGTTTACAAGCTAATGATGAACAAAATTATGTAACAAATAACTTGGGAAAGCAGACTGAAATATGCCAGAAGCACAGACCAAATGTAACTGTGAAGTAGTATAGGAAAGATTAATTTCACTGGTGCAGATTCCAGGAGTTTTATACAGATATCTAAAAATGAACATTACTTATTTAGCATCTACCATATTCCAGAATTGTGATGCAGCTTCTTTTAATAAGTGGAAACAATATAGTTTGTCTAGGATTTGTTTAGTCACTAAGTCATGTCTGACTCTTTGCAACCCAGTGGACTCTAGCCCATCAGATTCCTCTGTACATGGTATTTTCCAGGCAAGAATACTGAGAGGGTTGCCATTTCTTTCTCCACAGGTTCTTCCCAACCCAGGGATCGAATCTGTGTCTCATGCATTGGCAGACAGATTCTTTACCACTGAGCTACCAGGGAAGCTCAAAGATGTAGCTGCAAACCCTTACAACATGAAGCATTATTTTTTATGCTTTCCACACACACACACACGAAAGTGAAAGTGTTAGTCACTCAGTAGTGTCCAACTCTGTGATGCCAAGGACTGAAGCCCACAAGGTTCCTCTGTCCAAGGGATTTGCCAGGCAAGAATACAGAAGTGGGTTGCCATGCCCTATCCAGAGGATCTTCCTGATCCAGGGGTTGAACCCATGGCCTTTTGCATTGCAGGCAGATTCTTTACCACCTGAGCCACCAGGGAAGCCCCTATTAAAAAAAAAAAAAAAATATATATATATATATATATATATACACACACACACACACACACACACATACATACATACATATTCACACATAGGCACAAATATATCATTTTGTTCAGTCACTAGGTTGCTCTGACTCTTTGTGACCCCATGATGCACACTCCAGGCTTCCCTGTCCTACACTATCTCCCAGAATTTTTAAAAGTTCATGTCCATTGAGTCAGTGATAATATATAACCAACTCATCCTCTGCCACCCACTTCTCTTTCTGCCTTCAATCTTTCCCAGTATCAGGGTCTTTTCCAGAGAGTCAGTTCTACTCACCAGGTGACCAGTGTATAGGAGCTTCAACTTTAGCATTAGCCCTTCCAGTGAATATTCAGGGTTGATCTCCTTTAGGGTTGACTGGTTTGATCTCCTTGGAGTCCAAGGGACTCTCAAGTGTCTTCTCCAGCACCACAATACAAAAGCATTCATACGTTGGCACTCAGCCTTTTCTATGGTCCAAACCTGACATCTGTACATGACTACTGAAAAAAATTATAGCTTTGACTATCTGGACCTGTGTCAGCAAACTAATGTCTTTGCTTTTTAATACGCTGTCAAGTTTTGTCATAGCTTTCCTTTCAAGAAGCAAGTGTCTTAATTTCATGGCTGCAGTCAGCATCCATAGTTATTTTGGACCCCAAGAAAAGAAAACCTGTTCCTGCTTCGACTTCTACTTCATGGATCACAGCCTTGTCATGGCAAAGGTGTCCGTGTAACTCAATGATGCTGTGAGCCATGCCATGCAGGGCCACCCTAGATGGCTGGATCACAGTGGAGTGTTCTGTCAAAACATGGTCCACAGGAAGAAGGAATAGCAAACAACTCCAGTATTTTTGCCACAAGAACTCCATGAGCAGTTTGAAAAGTCAAAAAGACATGACAATGAAAGATGAGTCCTCCATGTTAGGTGTCCAACATGCTATTGGGGAAGAGCAGAGGACAATTATAGTAGCTCTAGGAAGAATGAAGTGGCTGAGCCAAAGTGTTAAGAACACTCAACTGTGGATGTAGCTAGTTGTGAAAATAGTGTCCAGTGCTATAAAGAACAATATTGTATAGGAACCTGGTCCATGAATAAATGTAAGTTGGACATAGTCAAGCAGGAAAAGGCAACAGTGAACATCAACATCTTAGAAATCAGTGAAATAAAATGGACAGAAATGGGTGAATTTAATTCAGATGACCATAGCTGTGGGCAAGATTCCCTTAGAAGAAATGGAGTAGCCCTCATAGTCAACAAAAGACTTTGAAATGCAATACCTGGGTGCAATCTTAAAAATTATACAATGTTCTCAGGTTATTTCCAAGACAAAGCATTCACCATCACAGTAATCCAAGTCTCTGCCCCAACCACTGATGCTGAAGAAGATGAAATTGACCTGTTATATGATGACCTTCTAGAACTAACACCAAAGAAGAAAAAAGATGCCCTTTCCATCATAGGGTATTAGAAAGCAAAAGTAGGAAATCAAAAGATACCTGGTGTAACAAGCAAATCTGGCCTTGGAGTACAAAATGAAGCAGGGAAAAGACTAACAGAATTTTGCCAAGAGAATACACTGGTCATAGAAAAATATATTTCTAACAACACAAGCGACTATTCTATTTGGTGATTTGGACATCACCAAATTGTCAATACCAAAATCAGATTAATTATATTCTTTGCAGCTGAATATAGAGAAGTTCTACAACATTAGCAAAAATAAGACCAGGAGCTGATTGTGGCTCAAATCGTCAACTCCTCACTTCAAAATTCAGGCTTAAATTGAAAGTAGGGGAAACCACCAGGGCATTCCTGTATGACCTAAATCAAATCCCTTATAATTATACAGTGGAGGTGACAAATAGATTCAAGGGACTAGATCTGATAGACAGAGTGCCTGAAGAAGTATGGACAGAGGCTGGTAACATGTCATGGGAGGCACTGACCAAAAGTCTCCTAAAGAAAAAGTAATGTAAGAAGGTAAAGTAGTTGTCAGAGGAGCCTTTGCAAATAGCTGAGGAAAGAAGAGAGGCATCAGGCAAGGAAGAAAGGGAAAAAGATATACTCAGTCGAATGCAGAGTCCCAGAGAATAGCAAGGAGAAATAAGAGAGCCTTCTTTAGTGAACAATTCAAAGAAATAGAGGAAAACAATAGAATGGGAAAGACTAGAGATCTCTTCAAGAAACTTGGAGATATCAAGGGAACATTTCATGCAAATATGGGCAAGATAAAGGACAGAAGCAGCAAGGACCTAACAGAAGCAGAAAAAAATAAGAAGAGGTGGCAAAATACACAGAAGAACAATACAAAAAAGATTTTAATGACCCTGATAAACCACAATCGTAGGGACACTCCCTTAGAGCCAGCCATCTTGGAGTGTGATGTCAAGTGGGCCTTAAGAAACATTACTATGAACAAAGCTAGTGGAGGTGATGGGATTCCAGTTGAGCTATTTCAAATCCTAAAAGATGATGCTGTTAATGTGCTGTACCTAATATGCCAGCAAATTTGGGAAACTCAGCAGTGAGCCCAGGACTGGAAAACATCATTTTTCATTCCCATCCCAAAGAAGGGCAGAGTCACAGAATGTTCAAACTGTTGGACAATTGTGCTCTCTCCCATGCTAGTAAATTTATACTCAAAATCCTTCAAGTTAAGCTTCAGCAGGACATGTACTGAGAGCTTCCAGATGTATAAACTGGTTATAGAAAAAGTAGAGGAACCAGAGATTTTGTCAACTTGTCAATATCCATTGGATCATAGAGAAAGCAAGGGAATTTCAGAAAAACATCTACTTCTGCTTCATTGGCTACTAGAAAGTCTTTGACTGTATGGATCACAACGAGCTGTGGGAAATTTTTGTAGAGATGGGAATACAAGACCATCTTATCCTCAAAAACTTCTTTGTGGGTCAGAAGCAACAGTTAAATCCTTACATGGAACTTACTGGTTCAAAATTGGGAAATGAGTATGATAAAGCAGTATAGTGTCACACAGTTTATTTAACTTATGTGCTGTGTGCATCATGTGAGATGCGTGGCTGGATGAGCTGCAAGCTGTTATCAAGATTGCTGGGGGAAATAACAATCTCAGATATGCAGATGATACCATTCTAATGGCAGAAAGAGATGAGGAAGTTAAGAGCCCCTTTATGAGAGTGAAAGAGGAGAGTGAAAAACTGGCTTATAATTCAACATTAAAATAATTAGATCATGACATCTGGTCCCATCTCTTCATGTCAAATAGAAGGGTAAAAAATAGAAGCAATGCAAATATATGTGTACACTATATATGCTCTTATTGTTATTTTTTTCTGTGAGTGTGTGGAGATGAGGAATACGATAATATTTCTTGATTCCATAAATTTGAATCATGCCAAGGACTTATAGGCTCACTATCAGGGCACAAGCTGCACAACAAAAAAGGCAAAAATAATGTCTTTTAGTATCATTATGAAAATTGTTGTCATTGCAGTCTCATGGAATTTTCTCTGAGCTGCCTAGAAGTCTATGGACACACTTGGAAAACTACTCTGTGTAACCATTTTATGTTACCTCCTTTGATGATAATCTTAGGGAGCAAATCTTCACTTTAACCAAGTGCTGAGAAGAAGCTTGTACTGTTTCTAGAAATGAGACAGTGTAATAGATGATATATTGACAGAAAAATCTAGGTTTGAATCCTAGCCAAGGAGCTTAGTAGATCTATGACTTTAGGTAAATTATTAAATCCTATCTGTTGCTTTTCCCCCCATCACTAAGACAAATTTTAAGGGACTATATGAGAAAAAAAATGAGACTACAAACAAATGCACTCATAGCACACAATATCTGGCATATGGAAAATGCCTGATAGATTGCACTTTCTATTATTTTTGTTGTTGTCAACAAGGCAAGTGATTAATGGTATTGTGTAAGTTTTGATCCATCTATCCCACATTTAGTTAGATTAATTATAGATGAATGTAGCTTTCATTAAAAGCTACATTTTAACTTATGGGCCATGGTGGATGATTTATTCTAAAGATAATAGCACTAAAGAACTATTGCAGGTAGGATTTGTATTATTCGACTGTTTGGAAATAAGAATAGTACAGCATTTCATCACTGTTCATCCTTGTCGTGCATCATCATTTCAATAATTGACTTTCATGCGTGAGTCATTTAACTCAAGTCAGAAGAAAATGCCACAGGAGTTGGTAGAACTAATTAGCAAGTCTGTGACACAACAAAAGAATAATTGAAGAGAAAGACCCTTTTTTTATTTTAGGAAAACTCTTAACATATAAAAATGATTCAACTGCTACAAGAATTCAAGGAAAATTGAATTTTTATCTTTGTCCTACAAAAGAATCTAAAGTGTGAAAATGAGAATAGTACAGATATATCAAGATCAGGCTTTCATTCGGTTTAAGGCCTATTTCAGTTGCTATTAGCATTAAAAGAAGATTGTAGAAAAGATAAAGGATATTTGAAGCTATCGTGAAACGATCATTAACTCTGGAGTCAGAAAGACTGGATTTATGTTCTAGTTCTGTTATTTGATATAAGTGCAAGTCTGGATATTTGCTTCATCCCCCTGAACCCTGATTTCCTCAACTGTTAAGGAATTATACAATAATTACCTCATGGTGGTTCTGAAAAATTAAATGAGATAAACTCTATAAAGTGGATCCCATGTGATTTCACTTACATGTGGAAATTTAAAAACAAAACAAAGGAAGAAAGCAAACCAGAAACTGACTCATAGATACAGAGGACACTGGCAGTTGCCAGAAGCAAGAGGGGGAAATGAAGGTTGGGCGAAATGGATGGGGTTAAGAGGTACAAATTTTCATTTATAAAATAAATAAGTCACTGGGACTTATTTAAGGAATATAGCTAATAATGTTGTAATAACTTTGATGACAGATGGTAACTAGACTTATATGGGAATCATTTCATAATGTAAAAAATATCAAATCTTTATGCTATATATCTGAAACAAATAGAATATTGCAGTTCAATTATACCGCAAAATAAGAAGAATAAAAGAAATAGCCCCCTCTCTAAAAATGAGTAAAGTGGATAACAATCTTCACATGCAATGTGTGTTCACTAAATAATAATTTAGTTTTGTTAGTTATTATAAAATTATTGAAGTGATGTGTAAGCTAAAATTTCCTTAGTTTTTTATCCTCTCACAAAGTTAATCATGGAATACAAGGTTTTCAACATTATTTCAAAAGGATTAATTGATTTGGTCAATTCAACTAGCATGTATTTCAAATAAGGATTTTGGGAAAAGATGATAAAAACAATTGTTTGCTTTTCTATAGATTTATAGAAATTTAAAACTAAGTTGTTATTAAGATTATTTTAATTATATATGTAAATCCATGGCTGATTCATGTCAATGTATGACAAAAACCACTACAATATTATAAAGTAATTAGCCTCCAACTAATAAAAATAAATGAAAAAAAAATTTAACAATTTTAGCTTTATCTTTGGACCTCCTTATTAGTGTAATCAAAGCAGCAAGAAAATAACACCAAATTTGATATTTCAGTCTGCTTCATTCCTAGTGAATACTTAACTTGGTCTTCAATATCACATGTTTCATAGTTTTCATTATCATTCTTATGATAGTATGATTTACCTATATAATTATTGCTTTTTCTTCCCTGTTATAATGTAAAGTCCTTAAGAAAGGAGGTCTTGGATCTTTTGTTTGGAAGGGCTTAAGTATTCTGAGTGAAATATACGAAAAAAGAAATTATAGAACTGCTTCATGTCAGTCCAGGCTGTTATTTTAAAAAAGTATATAATAAACTGAGCAGTTAATCAATAAGGTTATTTCTTATCATACTGGAGGCTGGAAGTTTGAGATCAGGGCCAACATAATTAGGTTTTTGTTGTAGGTTCTCTTTCTGGATTGCAGATGCTTATTTCCTCCTGATAACCTTATAAGGTGAACATAGAGCACTCTCATAAAGGCACCAAATACATTTTTTGAGGGCTCCACATATTTGACCAAATCAAGTCCCAAATGTTCCATTTCCTAAATCCATTGTATCTGGAATTGCAATTCCAACATATGAATTTGCAGTGTGGGGATATAAACATTTGGTCTAAAACAATGCCTATTTCATTTTAAATTAATAAAAATGTTTATTCTTTGTGATAAGAAAAATACTGTAAAATACTACTCCAAAGATAAAATAAATAAAATATATTTCCATCAATAATAAGAAGAAATATAATTTATTGGCCAGTTTAATTTATACTGAACAACATTATTGAACATGTATACTCTACTAGGCACTTGTCAGGAAGCATTTAACAAGAGGCTTCCTGTCTGCTGTTTTGGATCTGTCAGGAACCCTCTGGTCCTTATTGATTCCTGAATATTCAGGAATTAAGAGAAGAGGCACGCCTTTCCTGGGGCTGAGGAATCCAGGCATTTCTCATTACAGTGATAAGTACACTCTTCCTTTTTATGAGCCATATGGTAAAAGGTGATTGCTTGCAACTCTCTCGTCTTATATTTCATAAGTCTGGAATTTTAATCTTTATCGTTGTTGAGAACAACCACCTTGTAAGACAGTATGTATGCCCACGCCATGTTGATTAAAACACCTTTGCTCCATCAGAGCTTTGGTCCCCGTCTCTCTCTCTCTCTTTCTCTCTCTCTCTCTTTCTCTCTCTCTCTCTCTCTCTCTCTCTCTCTCTCTCTCTCTCTCTCTATTTCTGGTTAATTCCTTGGAGCATGGAGGCCCGCTGAGCTCACTTTCTTGCCTGGGCCTCTAAGACCCTCTCGAGAAGGCGCCTGTGCCTTCACCCACTCGAGAGGGCACCCGGTGCCTGAATGCAGCAGCGCGAGCCCTAGAACAGGGCTCTACTGGCTTTCCACGTAAACCAGGTGATATCAGCCTCTTTCTCTCTCTTACTTTCTTATCGTCGGCTCCGGACCACCAGGTCCCGGTCCATTAAAGGACCAACAGGCACTCTGAATAACAGCTATTGAATTATCTGAGGTTATATCAAGTAAATCTATAACAAAGCCACTTGTAAAGATTTACTTTTTATTTATTTAGAATAGCAGAAATATAAATCATTCCAATTCTCAGTGCCTATCTTTGTGAGAGGGGTTGGGGCATACCAAGGAGAGACCACATATCTTGAGAAACAAACTTTCTGTGGATATATATTGTATTTGAAAATATCCCTTTGTAACCTGAAATCACTTTTATATAGATGAAGCAAATATTTTGGAAGAGTATCTAGGTGAGAAATATTGAAGCTAAATCTGTAGTAAATGTATATCACTGCAGGTACCATTCACACTATAATTGGGACTTAATCTAATGTTGTCTGCTAGATTTTATCTCTATCCACCCTCAGGGTGACATTATATGCCTTGAGGCATAGGGCTATTGTTTGTACTACTGCAGGTTTCATTTATTTGCAAAGTGCTAAAAAGTTTTTGTCCTCATTGCATTCACTTATTCATTCTATAAATACTTATTAAACATAACAGCATCCTTGATTTTTAGGAACTTGGATCCTAATGGGTAGATACCCATAAACAATGACATAGATGTAAGGTAGTTGTGATAACAGGAAGTTAAATACAAGGACAAAGACTTCAAACTCTACTGGGAGGATAAACAATGCTTTCAGAAGATGTCTATTCAGGGTAAAGATCTGTGACAAAAATAAGATTTTCAAATACTAGTCAGGAAGGAGCATTTCAAACAGAGGAGACACTGTATAAATAGGCATACAAATATACGCAAATACAACCTGTCAAAATTTAGTTTTGTCTGGTGTGGAAACATGGGAGATTAATCTGGACCATGAGGTAAGGGTCAGACTATGAATAATATTGCTTGTCATGTAAAGGGAAATCAGATTAGAAGTGTTTCAACACACTATTTTGCTTCTTGGATAATTCCTAAGTACAAGAAAACCTGACAAGAGTATATAATTAAAGTCACTCATTTGTAATAATATTTTTAAAGTGTTCCATAAGAGCTCAGTCATTTTAAACCAAATTTAGATTTAATTAATTTATTTTGGGAAATGAAGCTCTGCTAATTAGCTTTAGCCCTCAGGCTTATGGCAAGATGTCAATATGGATTTTGGTCTGGAAGGCTAGGGACCCCTTATCGTCCTATCTTATGGGAAATCTTGTCTTAAATGCTGACTTGCAGAAAAGTTACCAGAAGTACCTGCCAGTCTTTGATAGGCAATTAGAAGAAGAGAGCTGTGATAAAACAAGCTAATTTTATTCCATGCTAACAATTTACAACTCCAGGTGTTTTTCTTCGAGCAGAAATCTCAAAATATTCTTAAACCACAGAGGAAGGATTCGAGTAAATTGTGAGTATACACAAGCAATTTAAAATATAGCCTTAAATTTTGAAAATACTGTATAACAAAGAAGCAAATTTACTCTGAAAACTTTTTATTTTAAAAAATAAGTGAGGCAGTCTGGTAAAATATGGATAGATGTTCACTATGTTCTTTTCATTGAGAGTGGTTTATAAAATTCCAAAATGGATATTTGTCCACAAAACTAAAATGCAGTTGTCAGAAAGTACCTCCCTTTTGTTGTTGATTCAACCAGGTGTTCATTATCTACAGATGTAAGCTTCAACCAAGTTATTCCTGAATACTCAACATTTGACTTCCTAAAAAGCAACTGATGTGTAAGAATCCCTGGCCGTAGTTACAGGTCTTTTATTCTCACTGATGTCTTCCACATACTCCTGCAATTCTTGAAGATGACTTGATTTCAAAGCCTTTACATGAATTTTGACAGCCTTACTCTATTTCCTCTTGGTTTGTGTCTATCAAGTTTTTGATTCACTATTTTGAATTGATATTTGTTAATGTTTACTCTGAGTTGCTCATACTCTCCTAACCAGACTTTATCTATAATTATCTATAATTGTTATTTTTTCTAGTAGGGGTGCTTCCTGAGTTCAGAGACTATCCAAATGACTTTAACTAAGCTATTTACATGCAAGATAACAGACTTCTTTGTATTTTTTTAGTTATTTATTTTTTATTTTCAGATAAGTGCAATTTTGAAGAGAGGTAAGCTTTAAATTATTATATGTAAATATAATATTACCAAGGGCAAGAATCACTTAGAATAAATGGAGTAGCCATAATAGTCAACAAAAGAGTCTGAAATGTAGTACTTGGATGCAATCTCAAAAATGACAGAATGATCTCTGTTCATTTCCAAGGCAAACAACTCAATATCACAGTAATCCAAGTCTATGTCCTGAGTAGTAATGCTGAAGAAGCTGAAGTTGAATGGTTCTATGAAGACCTTCTAAAGTTAACACCCAAAAAGGATGTACATTTTATCATAGGGGACTGGAATGAAAAAGTAGGAAGTTAAGAGATACCTGGAGTTACAGGCAAATTTCACCTTGGAGTACAAAATGAAGCAGGGCAAAGGCTAACAGAGTTTGCCTATAGAACTCACTGGTCATAGCAACCATCCTCTTCCAACAAGAAAAGAGATGACTCTACACATGGACATCACCAGATGGTCAATACCAAAATCATATGATTATATTCTTTGCAGCCAAAGATGGAGAAACTCTATACAGTCAACACAAACAAGACCGGGAGCTGACTGTGGCTCAGATCATGAACACCTTATTGCCAAATTCAGACTTAAATTGAAGAAAGTGGGGGAAACCACTAGACAATTCAGGTATGACTTAAATAAAATCACTTATGATTATACAGTGAAAGTGACAAATAGATTCAAGAGATTAGATCTGATAGACAGAATGCCTTAAGAACTATGGATGGAGGTTCATATCATTGTATAGGAGGCAGTGATCAAGACCATCCCCAAGAAAAAGAAATGAAAAAATGCAAAACGGTTGTCTAAAGAAGCCTTACAAGTAGCTGAGAAAAGAGAAACTAAAGGCAAAAGAGAAAAGAAAAGACACACCCATTTAAATACATAGTTTCAAAGAATAGCAAGGATAGATAAGAAAGTCTTCCTCAATGATCAAGGCAAACAAATAGAGGAAAACAATAGAATTGGAAAGACTAGAGATCTCTTCAAGAAAATTAGAGATATTAATGGAACATTTCATGCAAAGATGGGCTCGATAAAGGACAGAAATGGTACAGACCTAATAGAAGCAGAAGATATTAAGAAGAGGTGGCAAGAATACTTAGAAGAACTATATTAGAAGATCTCATGACCCAGATAACCACAATGGTGTGATCACTCACCTAGAGCCAGACATTCTGGAATGCTAAGTCAAAGTGGGCTTTAGGAAGCATCACTACAAACAAAGCTAGTGGATGTGATGGAATTCCAGTTGAGCTATTTCAAATTGTACAATATGGTGCTGTGAAAGTGCTTCGCTCAGTATGCCAGCAAATTTAGAAAACTTAGCAGTGGCCACAGGACTGGAAAAGGTAAGTTTTCATTCCAATTCCAAAGAAAGGCAGTGCCAAAGAATGTGCATGCTACTACACAATTGCACTCTTCTCACATGCTAGTAATGTAATGCTCAAAATTCTCCAAGCCAGGCTTCAGCAATACATGAACCATGAACTCCCAGATGTTCATGTTGGATTTAGAAAAACAGAGGAACCAGAGATCAAATTTCCAACATCCATTGGATCATCAAAAAAGTGAGAGTTTTTCTGTTGGTATCTCCCAATTCATTTTATAGGTGTAAGAAATTCTAGACTCTTAGAGATTAGTTCCACATGAAGGAATTAGACTGTCATAAGAACAAATAAAAAGCTGAAAACTTGAAAAATCAAATCTCTTCTTGGTTCCTTAAGAAAAGGGAAAATCACTGTCACCAAGATAGGAGACACAAAGAAGTAAAAACAGGGAAACACATCTTATCTGAATAGAGAATCAGAAACTGCTGTAACAGCCAGTGACAGGGTAGGGAAACCTAAACTGTGACAAATTGCTAGAGGGTCAATGTAGACAAATTAGAGAGTGAAACACTCCAAGAGGCCCCAGTCATAAAACAGCACCCACAATATTGTGAGATTTACATCTAAGAGCATCGCCATGTTCCCAGAGCAAAGGTCAGGGAAAAGTCGCCTCAGGCTTCTAATACAGGGAGATTTAAAAAAAAAAAAAAAAAAAAAAAACTTTTGAAACATACCACAGCACTGTGCTCTTATGAGAAACTTTTTAACAAAAGCAAAAATTATAATGAGATCTTAGGAATCAGTAAATTAAAATGGACGTGAGTGGGCTAACTTTATCCAGATGACCATTATATCTAACTACTGAAGGAAAGAATACCTTAGAAGAAATGGAGAAGCCCTCATAGTTAACAAGAGTCTGAATTGCTGTACTTGAGTGTAACCTAAAAAACAACAGAATAATCCCTTTATGTTTCTAAGGCAAACCATTTAACATGACAGTAACCCAAGTCTACACCCAAACCACTGACGCCAAAGAAATTGAAGTTGATTGATTGTATGAGTAGCCAAAACATCTAGAACTAACACCAAAAAAGTTCTTTTAGAACTTTTCATCATAGGGGATTGGAATACAAAAGTGGGGTGTCAAGAGAAACCCAAAGTAACATGCAAGTTTGGATTGGTAATACAAAATGAAGCAAGGCAAAAGCTAACAGAGTTTTTTCAAGATAACACATTGGGCATAGTAAACATTTTCTTCAAACAACACAAAAGATGACTTTTCACATGAACATCACAAGATTATCAATATATAAATCAGATTAATAATATTCTTTTCAGCTGAAGATGGAGAAGCTCTATACAGTCAGCAAAAATAAGACCTGAAGCTGACTGTGGCTCAGATCATGAGCTCCTTTCTGCAAAAATTCAGGCTTAAGTTAAAAAGAAAAAAATAAGGAAAACCTCTAGACCATTCAGGTATGACCTAAGTCAAAGTGTTTATACAATGGAGGTGATGAATATATTCAAAGACCTAGATCTGCTGGACAGAATACTTGGAGAACTATGGACAGAGGTTTGTAACATTGTAAAGCAAGTAGTGACCAAAACCATCCCAATGGAAAGGAAAGGAAAAAAGGCAAATTGGATGGCCGAGGAGGCTTTTTTATTTGTAATAGCTGAGAAAACAAGGTAAGCAAAAATCAATGAAGAATGGGAAAGATACACCCAACTGAATGCAGTGTTGCAGAGAACAGCAAGAAGAGAAAAGAAAACCTGCATAAGTGAACAGAGCAAGGAAATAGAGGAAAAGTATAGAATGTGAAAGTCTAGAGATCTCTTCAAGAAAATCAGAGATATTAGAGGAACATTTCCTGCAAGAATGGGCACATAAAGGACAGAAACAGTAAGGACCAAAGACAAGCAGAAGAGACTAAGAAGAGGTGGCAAGAATACACAGAAGAATTAAACAATGGTGTGGACATGCACCTGCAGCCAGACATCCTGGGATGTGAAGTCAAATGGACTTTAGGGAGAATCACCATGAACAAAGCTGGTGGAGGTGATGGAATTTCAGCTGATCTCTTTGAAATACTAAAAGATGATACTTTAGAATGCTCTGTCCAATACAAAGTGGGAAAACTTGGCAGTCGTCACAGGACTGTAAAAAGTCAGTTTTCACTCCAATCCCAAAGAAGGGCAATGCCAAGGAATGTTCAAACTACCATACAATTTCACTCATTTCACATGCTAGCAAGGTTGTGTTAAAAAACCTTCAAGATAGACTTTAACTGTGAACTGAAACCTTCCAGATGTAAAAGCAGGATTTGGAAGAGGCAGAGGACTCAGAGATCAAATTACCAGCATTCTTTGGATCAGGAAGAAAGGAAGAGAATTCCAGAAAAATACCTACTTCTTCTTCATTGACTACATTAAAGCCTTTGACTGTGGGGATCACATCAAAACATGGAAAATTCTTGAAAAGAGATGGGAATAACAGACCACCTTACCTGTCTCCTTAAAAACCTGCACACTAGTTAAGCAACAGTTAGAACTAGACATTGAAAAATGGACTGGTTCAAAACTTGGAAAGGAGTAAGTCAAGGCAGTATATTGTCACCTTGCTTATGTAACTTCTATGCATTATTTGAAATGCTGAACTACAGGACTCATGAGCTGGAGTCAAGATTGCCAGGAGATTCTGTAAAGCAATTATCCTACAATTAAAAAAAAATAAATAAATTGAAAAAAAAAAAAAGATTGCAAGGAGAAATATCAACAACCTCAGATAAGCAGATGATATCACTCTAATGGCAGGAAGCAAAGAGGAACTAAAGAGACTCTCAATGAGGGTTAAAAATGAGACTGGAAAAACTGGCTTTAAACTCAACATTCAAAAAATTAAGATCATGGTATCCAGTCCCATCAGTTCATGGCAAATAAAAAGAGACAAAGTGAAAGCAAGTGAAAGATTTTATTTTCTTGGGCTCTAAAATCACTGCAAACACTGATTGCATCCATGAAATTAAAAGACTTTTGCCCCTTGGATGGGAAGCTATGACAAATTAGACAGCATTTTAAAAAGCAGAGACATCACTTTACTGACAAAAGTCCATATAGTTAAAACTATGTTTTTTCCAGTAGTCATGTACAGATATGAGAGTTGGACAATGATTAAAACTGAGTGCCAAAGAACTGAGGTTTTCAAATTGTGATGCTAGAGAAGACTCTTGAGAGTCACTGTGACAGCAAAAAGTTCAAGTCAGTCAATCCTAAAAGAAATCAACCTTGAATATTCATTGGAAGGATTGGAGCTGAACCTGAAGCTCCAATACTTTGGCCACCTGATGCAACTCATTAGTAAAGACCTTGATGCTTGGAAAGGAGAAGGGGGTAACAGAGAATGAAATCATTGGATGGCATCACCAAATCAATGGACATGAGTTTGAGCAAGCTCTGGGAGATAGTGTAGGACAGGCAAGTCTGGTGCATGGACAGGACTAGCACCTTAACAAAAACAAAACAAGCAAACAAAATCTGCTGGTATTGTTAGAGCTTTGGCTGCAAAGAATGTTCAAACTACCACACAGCTGCACTCATCTCATACATCTGCAAAGTAATGCTCAAAATTCTCCAAGCCAGACTTCAACAGTATGTGAACCTTGAATTTCCAGATGTTCAAACTGAATTTCCAAAAGGCAGAGGAACCAGAGATCAAATTACAAGCACCCATTTGGATCATTGAGAAAGCAAGAGAGTTCCAGAAAAATCATCTATTTCTGCTTCATTGACTATACCAAAGCATTTAACTGTGAATCACAACAAACTGTGGAAAATTCTTCAAGAGATGGGAATACCAGTCACCTGACCTCCCACAGGAGAAATCTGTATGCAAGTCATGAAGCAACAGTTAGAAATGGACATGGAACAACAGACTGGTTCCAAATCCAGAAGGAGTACTTGAAGGCTGTATATTGTCACCCTGCTAGTTTAATTTACATGCAGAGAACATCATGTTAAATACCAGGCTGGATGAAGCACAAGCTGAAGTCAAGATTGCTGGGAGAAATATCAACAACCTCAGATATGCAGATGATACCACCCTTATGACAGAAAGTGAAGAAATAAAAAGCCTCCTGATGAAAGTGAAAGAGGAGAGTGGAAAAAGTTGGCTTAAAACTCAACAATCAGAAAACTAAGATCACGGCATCTGGTCCCATCAATTCATGGCAAATAAATGGGGAAACAATGGAAACAGTGACAGATATAATTTTGGGTGGGGCAGGGAGGGGATCACTGCAGATGGTGACTGCAGCCATGAAATTAGAGATGCTTACTCCTTGGAAGAAAAGCTATGACCAACCTAGAGAGAATATTAAAAAGCAGAGACATCATTTTTCCAACAGAGGTCTGTCTAGTCAAAGCTATGGTTTTTCCAGTAGTCATGTATGGATGTGATAAAGAAAGCTGAGCACCAAAGAATTGATGCTTTTGAACTGTGGTGTTGGAAAAGACTCTTGGCAGTCCCTTGGATGGCAAGGAGATCAAAACAGTCCATCCTAGTGGAAATCAGTCCTAAATATTCATTGGAAGGGCTGAAGCTGAAGCTGAAACTCCTATTCTTTGGCCACCTCATGTGAAGAACTGACTCATTGGAAAAGACCCTGATGCTGGAAAAGATTTAAGGCTGGAGGAGAAGGGGATGACAGAGGATGAGATGGTTGGATGTCATCGCTGACTCGATGGACATAAGTTTGAGTAAGGTCTGGGAGTTGATGATGGACAGGGAAGCCTGGCAAGCTGCAGTCCATGGGGTCGCAGAGAGTCAGACATGACTGAACTACTCAACTAAACAGATCTTTCAGAGCTTACTTGATCTGCGGAAAGTGAATAATGTAAGTTCATGCCCCTTTAGAAATTCAATTCCACCTAATAGCAAAGGACAAAAAAACTAAGAAACATTTGTTTAACTCACAGTCAAGAGGCAAAAACTCCCTAAAAGGCAGACAGCCAGTCTTAGAATACCTTTACCCAACACATAATATACAACTACTAAAACAAGAAAGCAAAAATGAATCAAAACATAAGACATGCCTAAAATCAAAAAGACATGCCCCTTTCAAACCAAAAATTTTGGAAGAGAGAATAAACATCAGATCTTGTCTCAGATATGGCAGGGAAGTTGAAATTCAGTTTAGTTCAGTTCTGTCTCTCAGTCGTGTCTGACTCTTTGTGACGCCATGAATAACAGCACGTCAGGCCTCCCTGTCCGTCACAAACTCCCTGAGTTAACGCAAACTCATGACCATCGAGTCGGTGATGCCATCCAGCCATCTCATCCTCTGTCGCCTCCTTCTCCTCCTGCCCCCAATCCCTCCCAGCATCAGGGTCTTTTCCAATGAGTCAACTCTTCACATGAGGTGGCCAAAGTATTGGAGTTTCAGCTTCAGCATCAGTCCTTCCAATGAACACCCAGAACTGATCTCCTTTAGGATGAACTGGTTGGATCTCCTTGCAGTCCAAGGGACTCTCAAGAGTCTTCTCCAACACCACAGTTCAAAAGCTTCAATTTTTCGGTGCTCAGCTTTCTTCACAGTCCAACTCTCACATCCATACATGACCACTGGAAAAACCATAGGCTTGACTAGACGGACCTTTGTTGGCAAAGTAATGTCTCTGCTTTTTAATATGCTATCTAGGTTGGTCATAATTTTCCTTCCAAGAAGTAAGTGTCTTTTAATTTCATGGCTTCAGTCACCACCTGTAGTGATTTTGGAGCCCAAAAAAATAAAGTCTGACACTGTTTCCACTGTCTCCCCTCTATTTCCCATGAAGTGATGGGACCAGATGCCATGATCTTAGTTTTCTGAATGTTAAGCTCTAAGTCAATTTTTTCACTCTCCTCTTTCACTTTAATCAAGATGCTTTTTAGTTCCTCTTCACTCTCTGCCATATCGGAGGTGTCATCTTCATATCTGAGACTACTGATATTTCTCCCAGCAATCTTGATTCCAGCTTGTGCTTCTTCCAGCCCAGCATTTCTCATGATGTACTGTGCATATAAGTTAAATAAGCAGGGTGACATATACAGCCTTGACATACTTCTTTCCCTATTTGGAACCAGTCTGTTGCTCCATGTCCAGTTCTAACTGTTGCTTCCTGACCTTCATACAGGTTTCTCAAGAGGCAGGTCAGGTGAACTTGTATTCCCATCTCTTTCAGAATTTTCCACAGTTTATTGTGATCCACACAGTCGAAGGCTTTGACATAGTCAATAATACAGAAATAGATGTTTTTCTGGAACTCTCTTGCTTTTTCAATGATCCAGTGGATATTGGCAATTTGATCTCTGGTTCCTCTGCATTTTCTAAAACCAGCTTGAACATCTGGAAGTTCATGGTTCACATATTGTTGAAGCTTGGCTTGGAGAATTTTGAACATTACTTTACTAGTGTGTGAGATGAGGGCAATTGTGCGGTAGTTTGGGAATTCTTTGGGATTGCCTTTCTTAGGGATTGGAATGAAAACTAACCTTTTCCAGTTTTGTGACCACTGCCGAGCTTTCCAAATTTGCTGACATATTGAGTGCAGCACTTTAACAGCATCATCTTTCAGGATTTTAAATAGCTCAACTGGAATTCTATCACCTCCACTCGCTTTGTTCATAGTGATGCTTTCTAAGGCCCACTTGACTTCACATTCCACGATGTCTGGCTCTAGGTGAATGATCACACTATTGTGGTTATCTGGGTCATGAAGATCTTTTTTGTATAGTTCTTCTATGTATTCTTGCCACCTCTTCTTAATATCTTAAGTTGAGATTATTGACAGGAAATTTGAAACAACTATTATTAACAGTTTCTCCATTATAATTCTAATGGATAAAATAACATACAAGAACAAATGGGCAATTCAAATAGAGAGATGGATATCCTAAGAAAGATCCAAAAAAGAATGCTAGGGATAAAAAAAAACACTGAAAGAGAAGTGAAGAATGCCTTTGATGGACTTATCACTATTCTTGATTGGCTGAATAAAGAACCTGAGCCTTAGCATATAACAATAGAAACATCAAATATTAAAATGCAAAGAGAATAAAAGCTGTAATAGGGCAGAACAGTATATCCAAAGATCATGAGATAACTTCAAAAATGTAATATATGTGTAATAATAATACCAGAAGAAGAAAGAGAAACAGGAGAAACAATAATTACTTATAATTTACCCAAATAAATGTCATACACAGAATCCAGCAAGCTCAGAGAAGACCAAACAGGATAAATCTACAAACACTGCCACAAGACATATCATTTTCAAACAGTAGAAGATCAAAGTAAGTGAGAAATCCTGAAAGAGCCCAGGGTGGGGGGACGTGGCGGTGTGGGCGGAGGGAGAGTGGGCTTTACCCAACAGAGAAACAAAAAAGGAATTATGTTCAACCTCTGCTTAGAAATAGTGCAAGCAAAACAATAAAGTGAACTGTTTATAGTGCAGAGACAGAGAGAGAGAGAGAAAGAAACAAAGCTCTGTCCCTTCACAAATATCCTTCAGAAGTGAAAGGAAGTATTTTCTTAGGAAAAGAAAAGAGGAAGAAATTTGTTGCCAGTAGATCTGTTTATCAAGAGATGTCTTTTTAAATTTCTTTAGAGAGAAGGATTATGATTTAGGTCAGAAATTCAGCTCTACATAAAGAAAGGAAGAGCATCAAAGCAGAAATAAGCAAAGGCAAAAGAGAAACTTTTATCCTCCTTACTCTTAATTGAACAGAGAACATTTTCTTCATAATAATAGCAATATTTTATTTGATTATGTCTGCTTATATAAATACCTTACATGTAAAAATTCCAGAAATTCTTAAGGCAAAATAGCTAGTGAGGTATGAATAAATGGAAGAAGAAATGGAAAAGGAAGTAATAGATTGATAGATAAATATCCCTGAGTATGAAATAATTCTTAATAATTTTTAATCTAAAATATTCAGAAAATCCAACACAATATTGGAGAAGAAAAAACAAAGTTGGAATAGTTATACTAACCTGTTTTAAGACTTGTTCTAAAGCTATAGTAATCAAAAGAGTGTGGTATTGGTAAAAGAATAGACCAGTAGATCAATGGAACAGAATAGAGAGCCTAAAAATAGAGGAACACAAATACAGTCAATCGGTCTTTCAAAAAGGAGCAAAGGCAATTCAATGTGGCAACAAACGATGCTGGAACAACTGGGCATTCACATGTAAAGAAATTAATCTAGACAGATCTTACATCTCTAACAATAAATTAACTCAAATGATAGTCCTAAATGTAAAACACAAAAATACAACACTATTAGAAGAATACATAGGAGCAAATCTAGGTGACTTTGGGCTTGATGAATTTTTAGGTACAACATGAGAAGCACAAAAAAAAGATCCACAATATTAAAAAATATTGACATCCTGGGCTCCAAACTAAATAATATTTAAAACTCCTGTTTTGTGAAAGACAGTGTTAAATGATTAGATAAGCCACAGACTGAGAGAAAAAATTTAAAGCACAAAGACTTATACCCATGTAAATTATGGGCTTTTATTAATAATAAAATACAAATTTGACTCATCAATTATAAAAATATAGTACATAAATGCAAGGTGTTATATATGAAAACTATATTAGAGTGGGTAAAGGGTTACATTAAACTGTGTGAACATTCCACCTAATTTTTCTGTAAACCTCTACGTGTTCTACAAAATAAAATATATTGCAAAAGCTATCCATAACATCCTAGTAAGCAGAAAATCATCTAACTTATTGTAAATTATGCAACATACTTCTAACTCATTGATAAAAGAAGAAACCAACTTGGAAATTTGAAACTATTTTGAACTGAAATAAGATAAAAGTTCACATGTAAAAATCTTAGCAGTAAAGCTAAGAGAATGTATAGAGAGGAGTATATAAGCACTTTAGTGTATTTGAAGAAATAAGATCTGAAAATCAATTGCCTAAACTTCTGTATAATAAGGATCTCATTTCAAAAAAATTAAAAAGGGGTAAAGAAAATGATGATTGCAATAAACAAAAGACTAGAAACCAGTGAAATAGAATTTATACCCATGTTAGAAAAAATTCAAAATATTTCTTAGAAAATATTTATTGCTTTAGAATTTTAAAAGGTATGAGATCTAATAACATAAATCAAGATTTAAAAAAGAACAGACAAAATAGAGAAATAATAATTAATTTTACAGAATATAACTGTTGTAAAATTCTTAGCAAAAGAAATACTTAAGAAAAGAATTACTTAACCTGATCATAACCCTTACAATGTATCTACAGCCAGAACACATTTTACTTATTTAAAGCTTCTACCTCAAAGATTCAGATGAAACCATGATTCCTTGAAAGCAGTTCTACTTTATATTGTATTAGGTCAACAGTTAAAGATAAGCAGTGGCAAATAAGCACATGAAAAAGGTCCACATTGTAAGTCAGCAGGCAACTGAAAATTAAAACAACAACAAGATACCAATACCTAATGATTAGAATCCAGACATCCTGGAATCTGAGGTCAAGTGGGCCTTAGAAAGCATCAATACGAACAAAGCTAGTAGAAGTGATAGAATTCCAGTTGAGCTATTTCAAATTCCAAAAGATGATGCTGTGAAAGTGCTGCACTCAATATGTCAGCAAATTTGGAAAACTCGGCAGTGGCCACAGGACTGGAAAAGGTTAGTTTTCACTCCAGTCACAAAGAAAGGCAATCCCAAGGAATGCTCAAACTACCGAACAATTGTACTCATCTCACATGCTAGTAAACTAATGCTCAAAATTCTCCAAGTTAGGCTTCAACAATACGCGAACCGTGAACTTTCAGATGTTCAAGCTGGTTTTAGAAAAGGCAGAGGAACCAGAGATCAAATTGCCAATATCCTCTGGATCATCAAAAATGCAAGAGAGTTCTGGAAAAACATCTATTTCTGCATTATTGACTATGTCAAAGCCTTTGATTGTGTGGATCACAATAAACTGTGGAAAATTCTGGAAGAGATGGGGATACCAGACCACCTGATCTACCTCTTGAGAAACCTGTATGCAAGTCAGGAAACAACAGTTAGAACTAGGCATGGAACAACAGACTGGTTCCAAATAGGAAAAGAAGTATGTTAAGGCTGTGTATTGTCACCCTGCTTATTTAACTTATATGCAGAGTACATCATGAGAAACGCTGGGCTGGAAGAAGCACAAGCACAAGCTGGGCTGGAAGAAGCACAAGCACAAGCTGGATTGCTGGGAGAAATATCAGTAACCACAGATATGCAGATGACACCACCCTTATGACAGAAAGTGAAGAAGAACTAAAAAGCCTCTGGATGAAAGTGAAAGAGGAGAGTGAAAAAGTTGGTTTAAAGCTCCACATTCATTAAACTAAGATCATGGCCTCCAGTCCCATCACTTCATGGCAAATTGATTGGGAAACAGTGAAAACAGTGGAAACAGTGGCTGACTTTATTTTTCTGGGCTCCAAAATCCCTACAGAATATGATTGAAGCCATGAAATTAAAAGATGCCTACTTCTTGGAAGGAAAGTTATGACCAACCTAGACAGCATATAAAAAGCAGAGACAAAAGTCTGTTCTGTACATCTGTGTCTCTTTTAGAAATTTCTTAATATCAGAAAAACAAAACAAACAAACAAAAAAAGAGAGACATTCCTTTGCCAACAAAGGTCGGTCTAGTCAAGGCTATGGTCTTTCCAGTGGTTATGTATGGATGTGAGAGTTGAACTATAAAGAAAGCTGAACACTGAAGAATTGATGCTTTTTGAACTGTGGTGTTGGAGAAGACTCTTGAGAGTCCCTTGAACTGCGAGGAGATCCAACCAGTCCATCCTAAAGGAGATCAGTCTCGGGTGTTCATTGGAAGGACTGATGTTGAAGTTGAAATTCCAATACCTTGGCCACCTGATGCGAAGAGCTGACTCACTTGAAAAGACCCTGATGCTGGGAAACATTGAGGGCAGAAGGAGAAGGTGATGACAGAGGATGAGATGGTTGGGTGGTATCACCGACTCAGTGGACATGGATTTGTTGGACTCTGGGAGCTGATGATGGACAGGGAGGCCTGGCATGCTGTGGTTCATGGGGTCGCAAAGAGTCGGACACAACTGAGTGACTCACCTGGACTGAGCTGAACTGAACTATTAGAATTACCAAAATCCAACATCAAATGCTGACAAGGGTGTGCAACAACAGGAGCCCTCATTCACTGCTGATGAAAATTCCAATTGGACTAGCCATGCAGAAGAGAGATTGGCCATTTCTTTTTCTTTTTTTTTTTTGAGGTTGGCCATTTCTTATAAGACTAAACATACTGTTACAGTATGATCCATCAGCCTCCTTCTTATTTACCCAAAGTCCATGCAAAACCTGCATGTGAAAATTTCGACTCTTTATTTATAATTGCCAAAACTTGGAAGCAACTAACATGGCCTTCAGTCCATGAATGAACAAATAAACTGCAATATATTTAGGACAGTGACATGTTTATTCAGCAATAAAAATAAATGAGCGCTTCCCTGGTGCATCAGTGGTAAAGAATCCACCTGCCAATGTAGGAGACATGGGTTCGAGTCCTGGCCCAGAAACTCATGCCTTGTAGCAACTAACCCTGTGTCCCACAGCTACCAAGCCTGTGTTCTACAGCCCAGGAACCAAAACTACGAAAGCCTGAACACTCTAGAGCCTGTTCTCCACAAGAGAAGCCACCACAATGAGAAGTGCATACAAGGAAATAAAGAGTAATCCCTGCTCTCTGCAACTAGAGCAAAGATCCAGCACAATGATAAATAAATAAATAAAATTACAAAAAAAGAAAGAAATGAGCTATCAAGACATGAAAAGCCATGGAAGAGCTTTAAAATACATGTGACTAAATGAAAGAAACCAATCTGAAGAGACCGCATACTATGTGATTGTATATATGTGACATTCTAGAATGTCAAAATATTCTAGAAGAGGAAAAAATATAGAGACAATAAGAAGATCAGTGGTTTCCATAGTTACAGGTGTGGAAGAAGTGAATAGGAAGTACACACAGAATTTTCAGGGTATTTGAAGCATTCTGTATTCTACTCTAATTGTGGATACTTGTAATTACACATTTGCAAAAACCCATAGAGTACACAACAGCCAAGAGTGAACACTAATGCAAACTATAGGCTTTGTAATAATGATGTGTCCATGAAAGGTTATAGGTTGTAACAAGTTACAAGTTATAGTGCAGTATATTGATATCGGGGGAAGCTGTGTCTGGGGTGGGGTAGGGAATGTACGAGAACTCTTTGTACTTTCTGTTCAATTTTACTGTGACCATAAAACTGATCTAAAAAGTATATTAAAACTGCAAACTACAACAGCAAATACATATGACAACAATTTTGAAGATTCAGGACATCAGATAACAGAGAAGAGTGATTCCTTACAGCTAGAAACAAACTAGGTAAGTTCTGATCTCAAGATTTTCTCAATTTATTGCACAGAGAGAATGTTCAAGACTTTGGAAGTAGGAGACCAAGTGTAGCCTAAAGGACTCTCTGAGTTGAGTAATGTTTCTAAGTGATAAGAAGACCATGGAAGAGAGAATCTGTAGGACATTGTTAGAGTTATATAGAAGTTATCCCTTATCTATTCAGCAAAACACTGGTGATCATAGGCATGAGAGAAAATGACTCAAGGCTAGGAAACTAATCTTCTAAAAGGATGAGAAGAAGCAGTGCAAACCTTTCATGCAGGACTGGGAATAGTGCTGGTTCCCACCAGACAGGCAGAGAAACCTTGATTCCACAGGTCACCTCAGTAATAAGGAACAATTTGCAAAAGGTTAAGAACAAGAATCTCTTGTTCTTCCTAACAGATTTTTAAAGCAATATCTGAAGGATCAAATGTTTCCAAGTGACTTATCTACATCCCAGGAAAGAATTTAAGAATATTTTACAGGAGTTGAAATTATCCAACACCGAAGATAAAGTTCACATATTTGAAGTCTGTGTAATGTATTGGAAATATCAGCATAGTTCAAATATTCTCTGTGATCATCTGTAATGTTATTGTGTTGTTCGGTTGCTAAGTCTTGCCAAACTCGCTTGTGATCCCGTGGACTGAAGTCCACCAGGTTCCTCTGTCCATGGGATTTTCCAGGCAAGAATACTGGAACAGGTTGCCATCTCCTTCTTCAGGGGATCTTCCAGATGCAGGGATTGAATCCAAGTCTCCAGCACTGGAAGTCACATTCTTTACCGCTGAACCACCAGGGAAGCCTGTGACTAGTAAGGACTAGTAACAAAGACCCTTTAACAAATGGAGACTCTACAAGTGTGGGACAGAACTAAGTAGGATATACAGAGGAGATCCAGGAAGATCCAACAGAAAAAAAAATCAGTTCACCAGGTTTTAGTGAGAAAGATCTGGCCACTGATATAAGAATCAAACCTTCTATTCTGTCTTGTATATTGTATATAACTATGTGAATTTCGGAGACGGCAATGGCACCCCACTCCAGTACCCTTGCCTGGAGAATCCCATGGACGGAAGAGCCTGGTGGGCTGCAGTCCATGGGGTCGCTAAGAGTCAGACACAACTGAGCTACTTCACTTTCACTTCTCACTTTCATGCATTGGAGGAGGAAATGGCAACCCACTCCAGTGTTCTTGCCTGGAGAGTCCCAGGGATGGGGGAGCCTGGTGGGCTGCAGTCCATGGGGTCACTAAGAGTCGGACACGACCGAAGCGACTTAGCAGCAGCAGCAGCATGTGCAGTTAGATTAATACAGTTTTTGTTTCAGTAAGTTAAGTGCCGTCACTCTGGACAAAACTTTTTGATGCTTTCATATTTACTCAAGGGAAAGAATTTCTCGTATGAATTAGTGTAATATTCAGAGAACGTTTTTCTCTTAAATACTTCTGTGTACCAGAGAGAGAGCTAAGTCCCTTCAGTCATGTCTGACTCTGTGCGGCCCTATGGCCTTTAGCAAGTCAGGCTGCTCTGTCCACGGGATTCTCCAGGCAAGAATACTGGAGTGGGTTACCATGACCTCATCCAGGGGAATCTTCCCGACCCAGGGATCGAACCCGGTCTCATATCTCCTGCATCTGGCCAGGGGATTCTTTACCACTAGTGCCAACTGGGAAGCCAGGCCCACAGAAAAGTCAGGGAAGAAAAGGTCGTGAATAAAAAAACAATGGTATCTGATTCTATGGAGTCTGCAATATACTGGGGAAGACTGACATTAATATAGAATTATAGATATTTAATATATTATTATATGGAATATTATATAAAATATAAACTCATTTGTAAAATCATCATAGAGAGTTGAGAGGTTGATGAGACTCAGATATACAGATCAGTGGAATCTATGTTAGTGTCATATACAAGCTCACAGAATTCCAAGAGATAACAGCAGGGCAGCCTTCCCAAGATCATTTTAATGCATTTGTATTTATCTATATGTCAGAGGCAATAAATTCAGTTACAGTGATGTAAACTAGAAGTTGGTTAGCTATAAAAAATGAATAAATAAAACTTAGCAGCTGTCTTTAGCTGGCATTATTATCCTCAGAGAGAACTATTTTATGACAACAAAAATTTATATTGGGATATGGCTATTAGATGTAATTCTACTTTTTACATGCTGAAACACCTGCTTGAAAAGAAGTCTTTTCTGAATTGCTGTTTTTTTTTTTCCCCCCCACCAAGGATATAAACAACAGCTTGTTAATTCCCTTCTATAGAAACTAGAAACATGCCAAAAAAGAATGGTACCATCATTTAGCTAAAATTTAATGAAATAAAACCTGTGCCACTATAGTTATGTTGTAGCAAGAGGTTATCTTCTAAAGATGCGTTATAAGAAAAATTAAGTGGAATGAAAGTTGAGCATTTTAACATGTTTATTGCATTTAGAAAGGAAACAGAATGCATTGAGGTAGTTGATGTGTTTTCCCTTCTCCAAGAGATTAGCACATTCGGTTCCTCTAAGAGTGTAGATGCTGCACTCAATGCTTGTTTCTGAGGTACACACTCCCCCTTCTTGATTTGAACTTTTAATTCTTGTTGGGTTATTTTTTGGCTTGACAGCCCACTGCTGCAGGTATGGAATCCTTTAGTAGTTCTTAGCTTTCTTTTTCAGCACTGTGAAAGAGACATATATCATGTTAGCATTGCCCTGCTAAAAAATTCAAACACTAAATTATTCCTTATACCTGTCCCACTGAAGATCCTGCCGAGGTCTTGTTACTAATTTATCACAGTGTGATAGAATAAAACCTTGCCACAATTTTGGCAAGACAAAGCAATTTGGATGACTCCTAGTTTGGTCTATGAACTGAAGGTAAATTAGATGAAGTTATCGACAGAAGCGCTGGTGAAGAGATAAAATCTAAAGAGTAATAAAAAAATGTTTGTCGCAGATCTAAATCAAATCACAAAAGTTACTTTAATTTTATCTAAAATTCTACTTATAAAGTAGTAAGCATGGTAAGACAAGTAAAGTTACAATCTGGAGAGATAATACTGGGAATGACTAACTTATATAGGTGAGAAACAATTCGGTAAATTAACTTTTTGAATTAATGCTGTGAATGAAAAACAAAATGCTGTCTCTATTCTCTGCTGTAATGTGGCCTTGAACACATTATTCAAACTTGTACAGAAGGTTAGGACAAGAAGGAAATTAGCTTCCAATGACCCTTTTTCTGAAAATACATGAATCACCAGCTTTAGTTACTCTTTCGGGGGAAATAATCTGAAAAATGATGATGAACATGTTCAGTGTAGTCACTCACTCATGTCTGACTCTTTACAATCCCCTGGAATGCATCACTCCAGGCTTCCCTGTTCATCACCAACTAATGGAGCTTGCTCAAACTTATGTCTATCCAGTTGGTGATGCCATCCAACCATCTCATCCTCTGTTGTCCCCTACTCCTCCTGCCTTCAATCTTTCCCAGCATCAGGATCTTTTACAAGGATTCAGTTTCTCATATCAAGTGGTCAAAGTATTGGAGTTTTAGCTTCAGCATCAGTTCTTCCAATGAGTATTCAGGACTGATTTCTTTTAGGATGGACTGGTTGGATCTTCTTGCAGTGCAAGGGACTCTCAAGAGTCTTCTTCTACACCACATTTCAAAAGCATCAATACTTTGACACTCAGCTTTCTTTATATTCCAGCTCTCACATCCACACATGACTACTGGAAAAACCATAGCTCTGACTAGATGGACCTCTGTTGGCAAAGTAACATCTCTGCTTTTTAATATGTTGTCTAGTTTCCCCATAGCTTTTCTTCCAAGGAGCAAGCATGTTTTAATTTCATGTCTGCAGTCACCATCTGCAGTGATTTTGAAGTCCAAGAAAATAAAATCTGTCAATGTTTCCATTGCTTCTTCTTCTATTTGCCATGAAGTGGTGGGACTGGATGCCATTATCTTAGTTTTCTAAATGTTGAGTTTGAAGCCAAATTTTCACTCTCCTCTTTCACGTTCATCAAGAAGCTATTTAGTTCTTCTTCACTTTCTGCCATAAGAGTGGTGTCATCTGCATATCTTAGGCTATTGATATTTCTCCCAGCAATCTTGATTCCAGCTTGTGTTTCATCGAGCCCAGTATTTCACATGATGTATTCTGCATAGAAGTTAAATAAGCAGGGTGATAATATACAGCCTTGATGTACTCCTTTCCCAATTTGGAAACAGTCCATTGTTCCATATCCGGTTTTAGCTGTTGCTTCTTGACCGGCATACAGATTTCCCAAGAGCCAGATCAGGTGGTCTGATTCCCATTTCTTTAAGAATTTTCCACAGTTTCTTGTGATCCACACAGTCAAAAGTTTTGGTATGGTCAATAAAGCAGAAGTAGACATTTATCTGGAACTCTTTTGCTTTTTTTGATGATACAATGGATTCAGGAGATTAGACCTGATAGAGTGCCTGAAGAACTATGGATAGAGTTTTGTGACATTGTACAGGAGACAGTGATCAATACAAACACCAAAATAAAGAATTGCAAAAACACAAAATGGTTGTCTGAGAAGGTCTTACAAATAGCTGAGAAAAGAGCAGAAGCTAAAGGAAAGGAGAAAAGGAAAGGTATACCCATCTGAATGCAGAGTTCCAAAGAATAGCAAGGAGAGATAAGAAAGCCTTCCTCAGTGATCAGTCCAAAGAAATAGTGGAAACAATAGAATGGGAAAGACTAGAGATATCTTCAAGAAAATTGGAGATACCAAGGGAATATCTCATGCAAAGATCGGCATAATAAAGGACAGAAATGGTATGGACCTAACAGAAGCAGAAGACATTACTAAGAGGTGGCAAGAATACACAGAAGAACTATACAAAAAAAGATTATCATGACCTAGTTAAGAACAATGGTGTGATCACTCACCTAGAGCCAAACATCCTGAAATGAGAAGCAAAATGGGCCTAAAGAAGCATCACTGTGAGCAAAACTAGTGGAGGTTATAGCATTTCAGTTGAGCTATTCAAATCCTAAAAGATGATGCTGTGAAATTGCTGCACTCAATATGCCAGCAAATTTGGAAAATTCAGCAGTAGACACAGGACTGGAAAGGGTCAGTTTTCATTCCAATCCCAAAGAAAGACAGTGCCAAAGAATTTTCAAACTACTGCACAATTGCACACATCTCACACACTACAAAGTAATGTTCAAAATTCTCCAAGCCAAGCTTCAACACTACGTGAAACGTGAACTTCAAGATATTCAAGCTGGATTTAGAAAAGGCAGAAGAATCAGAGATCAAATTGCTAACACCTATTGAATCATCAAAAAAGCAAGACAGTTCCAGAAAAACATCTACTTCTGCTTCACTGACTATGCTAAATCCTTTAATGAACATGTGTTTAAATAAGTCAGTGGGATCAGAGATTGTCATTCTAGTCAAACCAAAAACAATGGCATAAACCTGGAGTACATTATGTTAGATTGAATAATCCAGATGCAGAAAAGAAATCTCATTTACTTGTAGGATCAAAAATAGACAAAGTCACAGAAGCAAAGTACATTGTTGGTTGCCAGACCCTGGGGAGGAGGAAGGAGGAGATATTTATTGGCCAAAGGATACAAAGTCTCAGTTATGAAGGATGATTAAATTCTAGAGATCTAAAGTATAGCGATGTGATTATAGGTACAAAACTCATTGTATACTTGAAATTTATCAGAAGGATAAATCTTAATCTTTCTTAACACACACACACATACACACACACACACACACACACACAAAGGAAGGAAGGGAGGAAAGGAAGCAAGGAAATGGTAAATTTTGTGAGAAAAAAGAGAGTAAAGAAGGAGAGAAAGAGAAAAAGAGGAAAACAGAAAGAAAGAAAAGAAGAAAGAAATGAAGTGATGAAGAAAGAAACAAAAGAAAACAAAAGAAATCCATTATTTCACAAAGGTCACCATTTTCTTTTCTTTTTACTTTGTGGTGATCATTTCACAGCATATGTGTATGCCAAATCAAAACATCAAGTTACATATTTTAAATATATATAATTTTGGTCAGTCATAGCTATATAAAATCTGGAAACAGCCCTCAATTTTGAATGTGTTCCTCAAAATGTGTGTGTGTGTTATATAATTTATTAGTGGGAATTTCTGCTAAAGCAAATCATGTTAAAATAAAAAATTAATTATTCTCTGTCTAATATGCTTCATAGATTTTAGTCTTCTTTGACTTGGATGAAGCAATCTGAACAGCAAACCCAGTGGCATCACACATAGGTGTCTGTTCTCATCTGAGTCTTGCAACAATTGTAAGGAGCAGTGGCTATTTCAGTGACAACACTTTTTGTCTCATGCAGTTCACAGACAAGTCTCCATCTTTTCAGCAGCAAAACTGCTGCCCTGTGTTGCTCTGTTTCTATGAGTACAACCACAACGAAGAATTTCCACAACTTTTACAACCAACTTCAGTGAAGGTGAATAATATTTAATTCAGAAAGAACTGGATCATTCTTTGTCTCTCATCGCTAGCGAGAACACAGTCCAGTATTTCTAAAGAGTTAGCAAGGGACAAAGGAACTTGGATACTCCCCTGTCAGGCAATGTGATGCTGTTGCAAGCTTTTAGAATCTCTTTCTCATAGCCTCCTTAGTGACTGTTCCTTAAGATACCACAGACAGTGCCACAACTTTAGTTTTCTGTGTGCATCTAACAGTTTTTTAGGTCATTGTGTGAAGAAATGAGAAGGCGCACTTGGAGTAGCCACCCAAGAGAGGTTGCTAGAATTAGGTGAAATTAATGGTGGCATCTGTCCCAGATCACTTCTCTGTTCTCATCAGAGCATTTTTTTTTTAATGCTAAAGAAGTTTCAGGTTAATTTATGCAAGTGTATTGCCTACTTGCATTGGTATTGGAGAAAGTTTACTTGACAAATGACCACTGAAACTATCCTGTATTATAAATAAGTAAAGAGGAAGCATAAAATGTTAAAGGGTATCTGTCATTATTAAATAGCACAGAAAATAAATCATTATAGACAAATAGACCAGGGATTACAGGATGAAGATTCTCTCATTGTGCTTCAGAATATCGGAAGAGAATTCAGTGAGGAGAAAATACTCAGCAATGCTAGAAATTTCATGTTTTTTTAATAACATGAAGTTACAAGATCTGAGGATTCTATGGTAGTTCTGTTTGCTTAATTAAATAACCAGTCAAACTCTCTGAGCTGCTGCTGCATCTAAACAGATGACTGCACAGATCAAATGGAAAAGAACTAGTTAATTTTTACAGTATCAAAGTTCTGAACTGTCTGCTCTGAAACTGTCATTCATTTGCTGACAAAACCAACATGAAGCAATTGAAAGAGAGACACTGACAGTAACAGAGAGGTTAGTGTTTTTCCTCTCTAAGAAATAGTTTATAGTGAGTGAGGAAGTTAAAATAACTTAGTCTTAATCTGGAAACACTGAATGGGTTATAAAGGTTAGTCATTTGGACTCAAATGCCTCCCAACGTCTGCTGAAACAGCCCAGTAGCAATCCTTGGGGGTACTCTTCAAAAACTCAACTCCTGGATCATTTCTCCCCACACTTAACACAAGCTGTGAAGCCATAGGCAAGTTACTTATCCATTTTATATCACGGTTTCCACACATGTAAAATCTGAAAAAAATCAAAGAATCTATCTATGGGTTTATCAGATTAAATGAAGCAATAATTCTAAAGTACTTAGGATGGTAACTGGCCCATGGTAGGAACTCAATAAGTGTTAGCTATTACAGCTGAGTTTCTGAGAAGATTGTGTCATCTATCACCCATTCCACTTCACATACTCTACTCTCTGTATAATATTTGTAAACTAATATAGAGAAATAAAGCATAGTTTCCACTTATCTGGCACTTTGAGTGTGTCAGATGTTTTATATACTATGGGTTTTATGCTTTCAATAACCTTGCAACATAGAAATGTTTATGCCTATTTTTAAGATTTTCAAAATGAGACACTAAAAACCCGTGCTGCTTCTAAAGACACAGCTTGTAAGTGGTATTATCTCTGACTGAATTAGAACTTTAAAAAACACAAGATTTTTGTGAGAAAGTATATTTCAAATATAAAAAACTCTAATAATGTATACACTGAATATATAGATTTTCTGACATTATAACACATTCTATATCATGTGTTATAATTGGATAACATAGCATTGATTTGTACTTCTATTCCCAAAATGCTTTAAATAAGTGAGCATGTCTTGCTAGTTCAAATATTCCAGCTTAAATATATTGGCAAGGAAAACAGCATTGTAAACTTGATCACATATGCCCACACACATATAAACACAACACACCTGTGGCTTTTACTTGAAAAAAAAAATCTTCTTTAACAAATTTTTCTGTATTTAGCTAACGTCATTGGAAAGACTGGTACAGAAGCTGAAATTCCAATACTCTGGACACCTGATACAAAGAACTGACTCGTTGGAAAAACACCCTGATGCTGGGAAAGCTTGCAGGCAGGAGGAGAAGGGGACCTCAGAGGATAAGAGGGTTGGATGGCATCACCGACTTGATGGACATGAGTTTGAGCAAGCTCCAAGGGTTGGTGATGGACAGGGAGGCCTGACATGCTGCAGTCCATGGGGTGGCAAAGAGTTGGACATGACTGAGTAACTGAACTAAACTGAACTTAGCTAACTCACACTGCTTAACATGTACAAAGCTTTATTGTAATAATTTTAAAGATTCAGATTCATTTAATCCTTATGTCAAACCTATGAGATACATACTATTTTCCCCATTTATTAGAGGGTGAAATGAGGGATGAAGAAGTTAAATTATTTGCTCAGGTTCCCATAGTAAGAAAGTGGTAAAACCAGGATTCAGAGACCAAGATCTCACATCAGATTCTCATTAGCGATGAGTCTGGCAGGGAAGCTGTCAGAAATATCTTTTTTTCCAGTGGACATTTAATCTGAATTATAGCATAGTTTATCCGCACTTGCTCTATTGTGTCCTGTGCAAGATTTCTTAAAGGCATGATGAACAGAGAGAACACCCGATCAATGGTTGTTATTGGTCATTATTGATCCCAGATTATATCTTTCAGTGCAACTCATGACTACTTAACTGAACTAAAGAAACATAGTTAAGAAGCTAAATTACTTTATACTTTCATATACTTTATAATTCTGTAGATTAAACAATTGCATGAAAGAAGAAAAGCCATTTTCCAAAATGATTTAGTTTTTTTTTTATGCCTTAATATCATCCACTGATTTTTATTTATTTTTGTTTTTTTCCATTTAGTTTTTTAAACAGTCACTTGATTAAAATCACTATGGATGGACCAAATGAGTATGCTTCTTTTTCACTATCAATATGCATGATTTGATACATCATTAAACCTGAGAGAAAGGCTATTAGTGTTTCCATCACAATGTTGCCAAAGATATATTGTCAACCAAGACAGAAAAGTAAGTGGAGTAAATATGTAATAAAATTATATAGAAAGCACATTTATATTATTTCACAGATCTTTTCTCCTAATTTTTTAATTTCAAATTCTTCCTCATAAAGGAAAAAAAATGTAAAACCTTTTGGTTACTGTGGCAAAATGCACAATAATTTTGGTTAAAGATTATGCATTTCTCAGGATGGTTCAGTACAAGGTGGATGTTAACTGCCAAATGCAGATTTTAACTCTCTCTAGAGAAGACATATATTGAGAGAATATATCATCCCACTTATATCTCTCCATCCATCTTTTGTAGGGCAAACTTTCCTGTTGTCAACAAACCTGAAAGTACCAGTCAAGTGATGTTATGTATTCAAGCTCTTTCAATGAACGCTAAGAAAATGGAAAATGACTGGAGTATAGGCAGGTAAGTTCAGGACAGCTGCAGATTCAGCTATTTACCAGGTTCTTTTTGAATGGGGAATCCATGAATCAAACATTCAGTTTTTCTTTTACTCTGCACAAATTGTCATGCTATCATTATCATGAAGAATTTTGATATACAAATGTTTTGACGAACTTCCTTATTGGAACCTTCTCACGTTTTTAGCCCCTTTATTCTCTATTCTTGCTATTAAATAGCACAACATTTTTTTGCATTTCCAGAGTGCTCCACAAGCCATCTGCTTTTTCCTAACAAAATGTGGAAATATAAATACTTCCCTTTTAAGCTTTGCATGTAATATGCTTCTTTTATTTTAAATCTCTGAAGACCAATATGAATTTCATATCAGCTGCCAGATATTCAGACATCTTCTAAAATTGGGTGACATTTAGCAATAGTAGTTACATTTTTGAATTCACATTCTGCTTCAGTTTAAGAAAATGGAACCAGGCTAAAACATTACATTTTTCCAAATCTCCCTTTAAACTCCAACATGCAAAGAGTAGATGATATCTTCAGGAATCTTTGTTATGAAAACTGAAGAAAAGGAAAGAGAATTTCAGAGAATAATAAAAGAAATAAAATGACATCTAGAGTGCCGGGGCAGGGGGAGGGAATGAGATAATTGTATCTCAATGATTGGGTTAAATAGGCAATGGCTTCAGTATGGTTGGTTAATGTGCTGATAAACAAATAGTTGTCATTTTCACTCAATGCTCGTGCATTTATGAGGAAAATATTGAGGAAAATATCTTTATATCATTTAGACACCCAGCAGACACCAACCACTGAAAAACCAAAAATCATTTAATTAATTTTAGAAACATGAATTGCATGGATTCTGCACTTGAAGTACACAGACCTATAATTTTCATTATTCTGGTGAGTTGGTACCCAGTCTATTTAGAAACATGTCATACTTTGGATGCTATCTTTATACAGGCTCCAAAATCACGCTCTTCAAGAGTGCTTTACCCAAAAATTTAAAGTTATGTTTTTAGGTTTGGGGAGAATTATACTAGCCTTATCACTTCTCTCTACTTTTAAAATGAAAATTTTAAATCTTATTTATCCCTTTGATCACTGAGACACCTACTGCCCTTAATCGTAAATTTAATGAAGGATTCTGAGCCCCCCAAAGAGGTTTATGTATTTTCAAGCTGTTCTCTGTGCAGAGTGCAATTTGTAGTTATAAAATTCCTAGTTTTCACCAGCTTGCCCCACCAATGGATAAATTAATTTTCAACTTAATAGAAAGATTCATGATGGCTTAACTGTTTCACGAGGCTAAAATTTGGACCAAACTGATTTTAAATCTTGTTTCTGGAGAAAGACGGTTATGACCTAAGAATTGTTTTCAAACTATATCCAATTTTAAAGTTTTGTTTAACAGAGCACATATATGTTATATTTTCTTTATGGCTTCCTTACTTGTGCTGGGAAGAACAATCACCCCATCTTATGAATTGTTTTCCGTAGTTTCTGCTCTCAGAGATGTTCCAGGGAGAATTCACATTTCATTAAATGAACATGAGGTATATGCACTCCAAAATTTTATTGTGAATTTATCCTATAATAATATGGAAACGATCATGCAATTTAAAATCAGTTCTTGGTTTTATACTCATGTTTTCTTTAGCCAAACTTTAAATTCTCAAAGGGCTCCCCACATGACGTTAGTGGTAAAGACCCACCGAAAGAGAGGAGAGATGGGTTCAACTCCTGAAGGGTCACAACCCACTCCGGTATTCTTGTCTCCAGAATCACATGGACAGAGAAGCCTGACGAGCTACAATCCTTAGAGTCTCAAAAAATCGGGCATGTCTGAAGTGACCTAGCATGCACTCACGGAAAATTTTTAAGATAAGATGTCACTAGAAATGCTGTGCCAGGAAGTAACAATTTATTACCAAGGAAATATTTACACATTTGCAGAATTATATGATATTTTTGAATTATATTTTGAATTCCTTTAAAAAAGTTGTTAGATGTTAATGCTAATTATTCCTTGTGAAACTGCAGAAATATGTCTCAGGGGGCTCTGAGGAGCTCTGGTTCCCTGTGTCTCAGCTAAGAAAGAATTCAGCATGAGACAAAAAGAGTTATTAGAATAGGGTGCTTGTGAGGTTTATAAGCAGATGGGTAAGAGGTGCTGCCGTGAAAACTTAGTAGGCTACAGTTTTATAATCAAAGGGAAAGTGGGGAGGGGAAGAAGAACACCGTTTTCATTCTCAAGTAGATGTCAAGCTTTCATCATCAGTTCCTCCTCCCCTTCTAGCAAAGGAGTTCTCTTCTCCCTGCATAGACAAACTTGAACTGTTATGGCACAACGGAAATGAGCTAACATATACTAAAATATAGTAACTTCAAATTTTAGTATAATGTCACCTTTTCCTTGTATTTTTGTCTTTAGTGCATGCAGATAAGCATGTCCTAGGAATCATTAACTTACTCACCTTGCTGGTCAGCATGTGGGTCTTGTTCCATCATTGTTCTGTTGTTTTGGAGCATGTCTCATGCTTCTGTTGCACACCTTTGGTGCTTAGCAAGGCTGTTTGGTTTTGTTGTTAACCAAGCCTACTTTGTTGAATGATCATTAACTTATAGGTGTCTCTCATACTTTTCCCTATGATCACTTAGTAAGATTAACTATTTAATCACCTACTTACCTTAACTCTGTTACTATCACTTAGAGAAATACCAAAAAAAAAAAAAAAAAAACCTCACTTAAAAGTAATTAAACAGTTTCCAGCTGGATGATAATTAAATATGGTATGAAAGTCTCTCTTTTTTTAAGATTTTTTAACTTGACAGATTAGAATACCAATTCATGCATTAACTATTTAAGTCCTATCAGAGTACAATCTATAAAAATGATACCTATTCCAAGAAATATAGGAGACGAGGTATAGATATATATTCTTGGGGCACAGTTTGAACCACCAGAGTTTACTTGAATGCGTAGGCGGGGAGGAGAGTGTGTTACTACAGCAAAGACGAAACCTTTTTGTTTCCTCTCAGTAAATTCTAACTTTGAGGTAAATTTTTAAAAAATAACTAAATAAAAACCTTAACTTTAATACAGATGAAGATGACTCAATAGCCAGACACAATAGTATAGCTATTTATGACACTTTTCATGATCCTATTGTTATTCCAATTGTGATTTAATGCGATCTACTTGACTCTTGCCTTTATCGTTTACATCTGAATAACTTTGGCCAAATTTCTTAATATTATCTACCTCAATCACATCATCTGGAAACTAGGGATCACACTGCTTAATTGATTTATAGGTATTGAAATAAAAAATGTATGTGAAAGTAACTGAGATATATATCCAACAAAGTTTTGAGGTTTGGTTAACATAACTCAGGTCAGAAATTTTTCTTTGCTTTTTCTCACTCTAAGGTCTGACGTTCTAAAATATGGGTTTAAGAACACAAAGACAAACAAACAACAGTAACAAGAAACAGTGCTTATTTGAAACAATGATATAACGCAACAACAAAAGAGGCAAAGAAGAAAAGAAGCTTAATTCTCATTTACTAAAAATATTAAGCAATTTGAGTATAAGGTTGACTTGTAACTATTTTCATATATAAAATCAATGTATAAGCTATATTATAAGAGATATATGAACAAATATAGTGTGCTTTAAATGTATCCTCAATTAAAGGATCAAGTTGACAACATAGAACTTTGAAGGCTTCACAATGGAAATCACACTTGTGCTCTGTGAAATGTGAATACACTTTGAGCTATTGAAGGAGACTAGAGAATTCTATGTAAAGGGAGAAGCATATGGAGTTATAGAAGTACATGAATGAAATTTCACCTTCAAAAAGTAGGACATCATGGATAATACTTAAGTTTGATTGGATAAAGTGACAGACAACAAAAACGCTAAGTAAATAAAATGTCACACACACCAATATGATATATTCAAAAGAACACCTAAGAGTTTATTCAGTCAATTGCTATCAAATCAATTTATACTTGTTCATCTAATAGAGGAAAATTATTACCAACTATACTTATCAATCTCTAGGTGGATAAAAACACATATTAACATATGCAAAATGGCATTCATTATTTTAAACAACTGAAGTTAAAACTTTCTGTTGGATTCAGTCTGATTCCTCACTTACTTTATTTGAGTAAATGATCTGCAAACTTAACAAGTTATGCCAATGCATATACTGAATGGCATCTTATTTTTATAGTCAGATAATGACTAGTAGGAACTTAAAAAATTATTGGATGAAATCAGGTTTTATAATTAGAATTAAGCTAAGGATGGAGTCAAATAGAATGCAAAAATGAAACACTCCTCCTTAGAACTGCTCGCTTGGGATTCACCTCAGCTCAGTTAAAGGTCAAAACTTCTTTATGCTGACCTTTCTCAATAGCAATGATATTTCTAAGTATTCTGGAAGGTGGAAACTTCAAGCTAAAAGAAAGCAAACTAGTTTTAGAGAAAGTCATAGACTTATTTTTAGTGACATATATTATGAAGAAAATATATGTCCATTTAAATAAAATATGTGTATGTTTGCTGAAAGGTAAATACTCATGAAGCTTCTTAGATGTCTATGATTTTAAATAATTTAGATGCTAAGTTTTCCATCTCTTTTATTATTGGTCCAAACTCTCACCTCCATGAATTTTGCTAGTTTGACAAATCTAGTTCACCTTGAATCTCTTTTTCCATATTGAGACAATAGCTCTAGATAACACATTCCTGATACTGTCAGAAACAGCTGGTCTGTCAAGACAAAATATGAAAGGGAGTAGAAGTTTGAAATAAAACTTTTATTTATTTTTGTGTGATAGTTTGGATTATGTTTATTTTTCTGCTTTCCTTATAGCTTACCAACATGTGAATATTTTTCAGGGCTCTGAAGATGAATAAAAAATACTACATTTTAATTAAATGCATGCAAATGAGATTTTGAAATAGATACTAAAAAATTAAAAAGCATTTTTGAGTTAGTGGAATCATCTGTTAATGTTTCCCCGTGCTCTTGTTAGACTATAATCATAGTTATAATGTGCTTATTTTATTACTACAGCTTTCTGTTCAAAATTTCATAGTTCTGATATCTATTTTTCTAATGTCTGGGTGAATACTCACAATAATTTGTACGTATATGTACACTTGTTTCTGAGATCTTATAATAAAATCTATAATTACATCTCTAAATGAAAATAAATAAGATTTTAGATGTGTGAATTATAACAGACATAGTGGTTGTAAAATATATTTACTTTACATTATATACATTTTGTTGGAGTTGTAAAAGAGTTGGACATGACTGAGAACCTCAACAACACATATTTGTATATTTGTGTATGCTGCTGCTGCTGCTAAGTCTCTTCAGTCGTGTCCGACTCTGTGCGACCCCATAGATGGCAGCCCACCAGGTTCCCCGTCCCTGGGATTCTCCAGGCAAGAACAGTATATATATATATATATATATATATATACAAGACTTTAATATTTAATCAAACTATTTGCATCCTGATATTCATGATAATAAAAATAAATATGTCTTTCCAGTATATATGAAAAAATGGAAAAGTGATCTTACTAGAGAGATGTAAGAATTGACAGAAATAAGCATTTTTAAGCATTTAGAAAGTTTAGTATGCAACTCACAAAATTTCTTTGCCAACAAATGCACTTCCTATAGCTATAGCATATCTCCTTTGGAATATTTCTAAGATCTGGTATTGGCCATCATTTTAAATTTCTCTGGGAGTAACACACATCTCCCCATCCTGTGGCAAATCATCAATAGTGAAGTTGGTTCCTCTGATCATTTTTTAAATACTCTGTTCAAAGCCTTGTAGAGAAAAGAAATGGTGAAAACATGCTGGTCCTCTTTTTTGTATGTGATTGTGTTGTAGCCATGCATTCCAGGAAACAAGCTCACTCAGAAGGACAATGAAGATAGTGGAGTGCAGTTTATTACACTGGCAGGCCCAAGGCAGAGTCTCCTCTTAGCCAAGGTCCCCGACCAGTTTTTATGAAAATCTTTTTTTTTTTTTTTTTTTTTATGAAAATCTTATATACCCTAAGTGTACATGTTCAAACCCACCTCCCCAAATTCTCTGAAACTAGTGCCAAAGAATTAATGCTTTTGAACTGTGGTGTTGGAGAAGACTCTTGAGAGTCCCTTGGACTGCAAGGAGATCCAACCAGTCCATCCTAAAGGAGATCAGTTCTGGGTGTTCATTGGAAGGACTGATGCTGAAGCTGAAACTCCAATACTTTGGCCACCTCATGTGAAGAGTTGACTCATTGGAAAAGACCCTGATACTGGAAGGGACTGGGGGCAGGAGGAGAAGGAGACGACAGAGGATGAAATGGCTAGATGGCATCACTGACTCGATGGGCATGAGTTTGAGTAAACTCCGGGAGTTGGTGATGGACAGGGAGGCCTGGTATGCTGCGATTCATGGAGTTGCAAAGAGTTGGACATGACTGAGCGACTGAACTGAACTGACTGAGCCTGAGCAAAGGAAAAGAAAGATACAATCAAAGTTAACCTATGATTCATATATCTTAAACCTGTGATCTGTATGCCTTAAACCTAGGGAGTTAACAGTGGACAATTAATCAGTAGGCCTGTGGTCATACTCCAATAAGCATAATAAAATTTATGATTCTATTTGGTTACACAGATAATTAAAATATTCTTTTAGGTGATGGAGAGTCTAGGTATGAGTCCTGTGGCTCTTCCATGGCAGGGTGGGGGGTGGCCTGGTTTTCCAGTTGGTATTGGTATGATATTTCCATAGATACTGGGCATATAGCTCAGAGTTCACAGTACAGCCCAAGATGGAGTCCTGCTTTCAAGATGGAGCCTGTTCTGTCTGTTTCCTCCTTCAATTGAATCTAGAAATTTTTTTGTCTGTTTCCACCTATTGGTTACTGCTTTGTTCTTTTTTGTGTGTGTGTGTTCATTTTATTTTATTTTACTTATTTTTTTTAAGGGTACCAGTGTTTATTTTTATTTTATTTTATTTTTTTGTCTGATACATTTTCTATTTTTTTATTTATTTTTATTAGTTGGAAGCTAATTACTTTATAATATTGTAGTGGTTTTTGCCATGCATTGACATGAATCAGCCATGGATTTACATGTGTTCCCCATCCCGATCTCCCCTCCCATCTTGCTCCCCATCCCATCCCTCTGGGTCTTCCCAGTGCACCAGCCCTGAGCACTTGTCTCATGCACCCAACCTGGGCTGGTGATCTGTTTCACCCTTGATAGTATACTTGTTTCAATGCTATTCTCTCAGAACATCACACCCTCGCTTTCTCCGACAGAGTCCAAAAGTCTGCTCTGTACATCTGTGTCTCTTTTTCTGTTTTGCATATAGGGTTATCATTACCATCTTTTAAAATTCTATATATATGCATTAGTATACTATATTGATCTTTATCTTTCTGGCTTACTTCACTCTGTATAATGGGCTCCAGTTTCATCCATCTCATTAGAACTGATTCAAATGTATTCTTTTGAATGGTTGTATCTGTGTATCTGTACCACAGATTTCTTATTCATTAGTTTGCTGATGGGCATCTAGGTTGCTTCCATGTCATGGCTATTATAAGCAGTGCTGCAATGAACATTGAGGTACATGTGTCTCTTTCAGATCTGGTTTCAGACTATATGACAAATCTACAGTCTTCAAGAGACCATGGTACTGGCAAAAGAAAGAAAAATAGATCAATGGAACAAAATACAAAGCCCAGAAATAAACCCACATGCCTATGGACACCTTATGTTTGACAAAGGAAGGAAGAATATACAATGGAAAAAAGACAACCTCTTTAACAAGTGGTGCTGGGAAAACTGGTGTTGGTGTTAGAAAGTTAAAATGGACAACTTGGAAGAAATGGACAAATTCTTAGAAAAGTATAACTTTCCAAAACTGAACCAGGAAGAAATAGAAGATCTTAACAGAGCCATCACAAGCAAGGAAATCGAAACTGTAATCAGAAATCTTCCAGAAAACAAAAACCCAGGACCATATGGCTTCACAGCTGAATTCTACCAAAAATTTAGAGAAGAGCTAATACTTATCTTATTCAAACTCTTCCAGAAAATTGCAGAAGAAGGCAAACTTCCAAACTCATTCTATGAGGCCACCATCACCCTAATTCCAAAACCAAACAAAGATGCCACAAAAAAAGAAAACTACAGGCCAATATCACTAATGAACATAAATGCAAAAGTCCTTAACAAAATTTTAGCAAACAGAATCCAACAACATATTAAAAAGATCATGCATCATGACCAAGTGGGCTTTATCCCAGGAATGTAAATATTCCTTAATATCTTCAAATCAATCAATGTAATATATCACATTAACAAATTGAAAGATAAAAATCATATGATTATCTCAATAGATGCAGAAAAAGTCTTTGACAAAATTCAACATTCATTTATGATAAAAGCTCTCCAGAAAACAGGAATAGAAGGAACATACCTCAACATAATAAAAGCTATATATGAAAAACCCACAGCAAACATTATCCTTAATGGTGAAAAATTGACAGCATTTTCCTTAAATTCAGGAACAAGACAAGGGTGCCCACTCTCACCACTACTATTCAACATAGTTTTGGAAGTGTTGGCCACAGCAATGAAAGCAGAAAAAGAAATAAAAGGAATCCTGATAGGAAAAGAATAAGTAAAACTCTCACTGTTTGCAGATGACATGATCCTCTACATAGAAAACCCTAAAGACTTTACCAGAAAATTACTAGAGCTAATCAATGAATACAGTAATGTTGCAGGATATAAAATTAACACCCAGAAATCCCTTGCATTGCTATACACTAACAATGAGAAAACAGAAAAAGAAATTAAGGAAATGATACCATTCACCATTGCAACAAAAAGAGTAAAATACTTAGGAGTATATCTACCTAAAGAAATGAAAGACCTATGTATAGAAAACTATAAAACACTAAAATCAAAGAGGATTCAAATAGATGAGGAAATATACCATGTTCATGGTTTGGAAGGATCAATATTGTCAAAATTACTATACTACCCAAAGCAATCTATAGATTCAATGCAATCCCTATCAAGCTACCAACGGTATTCTTCACAGAACTAGAACAAATAATTTCATAATTTGTATGGAAATACAAAAAAACCTCAAATAACCAAAGCAATCTTGAGAAAGAAGAATGGAACTGGAGGAATCAACCTGCCTGACTTCAGACTCTACCACAAAGCCACAGTCATCAAGACAGTATGGTACTGGCACAAAGACAGAAATACAAATCAAAGAACAGAATAGAAAGCCCAGAGATAAATCCACGAACCTATGGACACCTTATCTTCGACAAAGGAGGCAAAGATATACAATGGAAAAAAGACAACCTCTTTAACAAGTGGTGCTGGGAAAACTGGTCAACCACTTGTAAAAGAATGAAACTAGAACACTTCCTAACAGCATACACAAAAATAAACTCAAAATGGTTACTACTTTGATTTTGTTTATGCCAGTCAGTGTAAGTTCTCCCTTACATATGGCCTTTATAGAAGCAAACATTTTTACATTTTTCTCGACCATTTCCTATTTTTTAACATATGTTAAATAACCATGGCTTCCCTCATCCCTGGGCAGCTCTAAATAAGATATCCTTTCTATACCAAACCCTTTTGTAGTCTTTCAATAGTTGGGTTAGATTTTTTCTGTGAAAGTTCCCCACGCAATTCATGTGATAAGTATGGCTTTTTGGGGTGTTGGCTAGTAGCATGCATATCATTCTATTGTAGTAGAAGCAAGTAGAAAAACATACATTTCTTTTCCTTTCTAAAAATAACTTTATTGAGCTGAAATTGAAATACAATAAGTTACATTTATTTAAAAGTGTGCAATATGATATGTTTTTATACACACACATGAAATCATTTGTGCAATTAAGATAAAAAACATATGTTAATATATCATCTTCAGATATTTCCCTCTTCCCTGTGGTAATTATTTCCTGCTGCTCATCCTACTCATTCTTTCATTTCCAAGCAAAACTTGATCTGCTATTTCTAATATTTTAATTAGCCATTTCTAGAATTTTATATAAATCAAATGGGCTCTCCAGGTGACTCAGTGGTAAAGAATCTGCTTGCCAATCAGGAAACACAAGAGACATGCATTCAATCCCTGGTCAAGAAGAACCTCTGGAGAAGAAAATGTCAACCGACTTCAGTATTCTTGCCTGGGATCCCATGAAGAGAGGAGCCTGGTGGGCTATAGAGCATGTGATCACAAAGAGGCAGACACAGGTCAGCAATTAAACAAGAACATATAAATTGAATGAGAGTATATGCTTTTTATTTTGTTTGTCTGCTTTTTTCACTTAGGAAAATTATTTTGAGATTGACTGGTGGTGTTTTCTGTACCATAGCTCTTTCCTTTGAAAGGCTAGACTGTGTTTCATGATATGGATATGGGACAATCTGTTTATCCATTCACTTGCTGATGGACATTTGAATAGTTTTCAGTTTGGATCACGGCAAATAAAGCAGCTATAAATATTCATATGCAAATCTGCATGGAAATATGTGATCTTGAGCAAGTACTGAGGATTGAAATGGCTGGCCATTATGGTAGATCTACATGTAAATTTTTAAGAAATTGACAACTCATTATCCAAAATGATTTTGCAGTTTATGTTCACACTAGGAATCTATAAGCATTCCCATACCCCTACAACTTCCAAATATTTTGCAATTTTTTTTTATTTCTTTTTCTGATCCATTAGTTTATTTAGATGCATGTTATTTAGTTTCCTAATATTAAGTTTTCTCAGAGTTAATTCTGTTGTGGACCTCAAATTTAATTCCATTAAATTTAGAAAACATTTTTTGCATTACTCGAGTCCTTATAAATACATCCAAGATTGTTGCATTGTCCAGAATATTGGCTATCTTGGTAAATTCTTTGTGTGCACTTGAATTGAATATATAATCTGCTGTTTTAAGGAAGATAAATCTATCAAAAGATAAAACTGTCAAATTAGTTTAAATTGGTTTATTATGCATTTCAACTTTTTAGTATATGGGCAGTACTCATTTTGTCTGAAAGAGTGGTTAACAGAAATCACTATTCAAGCTCAAACTTCTGAAATGATGAAACCAACCTTTTTTGTCAGTAAGATGTTCTTTGGTTTCCTTGTAATTACCACCTTATGTCAATTTGGCAACTAACTTCAACATTTCCATCTGAAAGCTAACCAAACTGATTAAGCAGCTTGTGAAACTATGCTGAAATTAAAAATTTCTCAGAGACTATTCATGTGAAGATTAAGTGCTAACTACCTTACATTTTCTTGTTTTTTCTTTGAACCCAAGTACAAGTATCACTCTTTTTTTTTTAAGAATTTTTTATTTTATTTATTTATTTTTTATTAGTTGGAGGCTAATTACTTCACAACATTTCAGTGGGTTTTGTCATACATTGATATGAATCAGTCATAGAGTTACACGTATTCCCCATCCCGATCCCGCCCCCCACCTCCCTCTCCACCCGACTCCTCTGGGTTTTCCCAGTGCACCAGGCCCGAGCATTTGTCTCATGCATCCCACCATGGCTGGTGATCTGTTTCACCATAGATAATACACATGCTGTTCTTTCGAAACATCCCACCCTCACCTTCTCCCACAGAGTTCAAAAGTCTGTTCTGTACTTCTGTGTCTCTTTTTCTGTGTTGCATATAGGGTTATCGTTACCATCTTTCTAAATTCCATATATATGTGTTAGTATACTGTAATGTTATTTATATTTCTGGCTTACTTCACTCTGTATAATGGGCTCCAGTTTCATCCATCTCATTAGAACTGATTCAAATGTATTCTTTTGAATGGCTGAGTAATATTCCATGGTGTATATGTACCACAGCTTCCTTATCCATTCATCTGCTGATGGACATCTAGGTTGCTTCCATGTCCTGGTTATTATAAACAGTGCTACAATGAACATTGGGGTGCACGTGTCTCTTTCAGATCTGGTTTTCTTGGTGTGTATGCCCAGAAGTGATATTGCTGGGTCATATGGCAGTTCTATTTCCAGTTTTTTAAGAAATCTCCACACTGTTTTCCATAGTGGCTGTACTAGTTTGTATTCCCACCAACAGTGTAAGAGGGTTCCCTTTTCTCCACACCTTCTCCAGCATTTATTGCTTGTAGACTTTTGGATAGCAGCCATCCTGACTGGCGTGTAATGGTACCTCATTGTGGTTTTGATTTGCATTTCTCTGATAATGAGTGATGTTGAGCATCTTTTCATGTGTTTGTTAGCCATCTGTATGTCTTCTTTGGAGAAATGTCTGTTTAGTTCTTTGGCCCATTTTTTGATTGGGTCATTTATTTATCTGGAATTGAGCTGCAGGAGTTGCTTATATATTTTTGAGATTAATCCTTTGTCTGTTTCTTCATTTGCTATTATTTTCTCCCAATCTGAAGGTTGTCTTTTCATCTTCCTTATAGTTTCCTTTGCTGTGCAAAAGCTTTTAAGTTTCATTAGGCCCCATTTGCTTAGTTTTGCTTTTATTTCCAATATTCTGGGAGGTGGGTCATAGAGGATCTTGCTGTGATTTATGTCGGAGAGTGTTTTGCCTATGTTCTATAAAACACTGATGAAAGAAATCAAAGAGGACACAAACAGATGGAGAAACATACCATGTTCATGGATTGGAAGAATCAATATTGTCAAAATGGCTATTCTACCCAAAGCAATCTATAGATTCAGTGGAATCCCTATCAAGCTACCAATGGTATTTTTCACAGAACTAGAACAAATAATTTCACAGTTTATATGGAAATACAAAAAACCTCGAATAGCCAAAGTAATCTTGAAAAAGAAGAATGGAACTGGAGGAATCAACCTGCCTGACTTCAGACTATACTACAAAGCCACAGTCATCAAGACAGTATGGTACTGGCACAAAGACAGAAATATAGATCAATGGAACAGAATAGAAAGCCCAGAGATAAATCCACGAACCTATGGGCACCTTATCTTTGACAAAGGAGGCAAGGATATACAATGGAAAAAAGACAACCTCTTTAACAAGTGGTGCTGGGAAAACTGGTCAACCACTTGTAAAAGAATGAAACTAGAACACTTTCTAACACCATACACAAAAACAAACTCAAAATGGATTAAAGATCTAAATGTAAGACCAGAAACTATAAAACTCCTACAAGTATCACTCTTTAATAAACCTTGATCTATTTTTCCAAGATTACATCATATACCATGTTGAAGTAAGCATTGTGATCAATAACTGTAGATGAATTGACACTTAGTACTTGCAGAGTTTCTAATATTAAGATTTCCTATACTCCTTAGATTTCTCTATTCATACCTAATCTAATCCTGTGTGTCTCCTGACACATATACTACTGAATCTGAATTGCAGTAACTTCCCAGAATTCTTGCTATATATTCTCAATTCAATTCCTTTAAAGCTAAATTATTCTGCACTTTGAAGATTGACATATAATAGTTCTCCTGAAAATAATAAAGTGTAAGATAGTACTTTAACTTGATTTGGGGCTAACACAGAAGCCAAAAATCACATAGCTACCTCATCCAATGAAAAGTAATATTGAAATTCAAGCTAATTATTCAAAATGTGATTTTCTTCAGCATATGCAATTTTAAATTTGTTGAGGTACCAATATTTAGGTGTTACTTCTCTTTGAGGTAGATATTTACTCTCCTTCTGGATGTAGGATTAGGCTGAGTGTAGCATCAATGTAGTATCAATCCTTTTATCTCTAGCACTATGGCATGAATATTCAAAAAAAGCAATAATACCTCATTTGGAGTAAAAAAAAAAATGCTAATAATGAAAAGTAAAAATTATAATTGACATGAGTGGTAAAGTACCCAACTGCCAATGCAGGAGACATAAGATATTCAAGTTAATCCCTGGTTTGGAAAGATCCCTGGAAGAGGACATGGCCACCCACTACAGTATTCTCGCCTTGCTAATCCCATGGAAAGAGGAGCATAGTGGGCTACAGTCCATAGGGTCACAAAGAGTTGGACATGGCTAAAGCGATTTGGCTCACAAAGCACATAGGAAATTTGATAGTTTTAGTCAAGATTAACTTTCTTTACATCTTATATACTTATTTATTTTTTACAAAAGCCACTGATAAAAGAAAAAATAACTCGACTATATTCTATTTTCCATTTACTGTTCAATCTACATAGAAACATGCAGAAAATAAAATTTAATAAAGAAAAATTATTATTGCTAATGGATTATTTTCAAACTAAATCAATGCTAAATAATTCTGCAACACTTGGAAGAGGATTTTTTAAAGTACTAAGAGTCTTAAAAATATCTTTTATCCATTTAACACTAAAACTGCTGTCTTTTAATGTAAAATTATGTGCTCTAATACTGTGTCAAGAAAATTAAATTAGAAAGTTAAAGGAATATGTTGCCAAAGAATGAAGGAAGTAGTATTATCCCCAAATAAGTGTCCAACATTATTCATATAGTTGTGGTTATGAATTATTAATACAGACATCATTCATTGGCCATTAAAAACACAGAAATGCCAGGCTGGATAAAGCACAGGCTGAAATCAAAATTGCCAGGAGAAATATAACCCCAGATATGCAGATGACATCACACTTATGGCAGAAAATGAAGAGGAACTAAAGAGTCTCTTGATGAAGGTGAAAGAGGGGATTGAAAAAGCTGTCTTAAATCTCAACATTCAAAAAACAAAGATCATGGCATCTGGTTCCATCACTTTATGGCAAATAGATGGGGAAACAATGGAAACAGTGACAGACTTTATTTTCTTGGGCTTCAAAATCACTGCACATGGTGACTGCAGTTACAAAATTAAAAGAATATTGTTCCTTGGAAGCAAAGTTATGACAAACACAGACAGCACATTAAAAAGCAGACATCTCTTTGCTGACAAAGGTCTGTCTAGTCAAAGCTTTGTTTTTTCTGGTGGTCATGTATGGATGTTAGAATTGGACCATAAAGAAGGCTGAACACCAAATAATTGATGCTTTTGAGCTGTGGTATTGGAGCAGACTCTTGAGAATCCCCTGGGCTGCAAGGAAATCCAACCAGTCTATCCTAAAGGAAATTGGTCCTGAATATTCATTAGAAGGACTGATGGTGAAGCTGAAACTCCAATACTTTGGCCACCTAATGTGAAGAGCCCACTCAATGGAAAAGACACTGATGCTGAGATTGAAGGCAGGAGGAGAAGGGGACGACGAGGATGAGGTCGTTGGATGGCATCACTGACTTAATGGACATGAGTTTGAGCAAGCTGCAGGGGATGGTGAAGGACAAGGAAGCCTGTGTGCTGCAGTCCAAGGGATCATATAGAGTTGGACTAAACTGACTGGCTGAACAACAACAAAAAAACAATAATGCGATAATAAGAATGATTATGATGATGACAATAATGAGAATAGTTATCACATTAGTAAATAAATAGTTATCACAATAGAAATAAATATGATATAAGCTATTTATAAGTCATTGTTAATAAGTTCATATTGATTTACCACTGTTTAAATAGGTAGTTACATTTAGAAGGCATCTGAAACGTAATTCTCTTACGTTTCAAAATGGCTGGAGTCAAAATGATGCTTTTAAAAATAGCAGTTTGCATTCTTTCTGGAACTTTCTTTTGCTGTGATACACCAGGGTAATGCTGGGAAGATATGCCCCTTACAGTTCCCTTGTCATTTTTACAAAGAGCATACAGATGCTTACTTCCAAGTTTAATATGGATTACCAAAGTTTTAATATATAGTCTGTCTGGTGAAACCCCTGCATTTCAGGTCACACCAGACTCCAGTTTGAAAAGTGCTTTTTATGTATCAAATACAGTCTGGCTTCCCAATAATTGCATCATATCCAACTGAATAATACAGAAGTCACTACTTTTATTGAATTAGGCACATGTTTTCTGAAAAGTCTAGGCTGTAATGTTATGCCTGTCTGAGAATAAGCACAATGAAATCTAAACCCAGTATTAAAAGTGTTTCCCTGACCAAGCTATGTGTAGATGCTCACCAGCCTCAGCTGGAGAAGGAAATGGTAGCTCACTCCAGTATTCTTGCCTGGGGAATCCCATGAACAGAAGAGCCTGGTGGGCTACAGTACATAGCATCACAAAGAATCAGACATGACTGAGTCCTCAGCTGCCACCAGCCACAGCAAAGAAACTGTTCCAAAATTTTCCATTTCTTTTGCTTCTTATAATCTTCTAATTTCTCTTTCAATTCATACCCTCTGATTATTTTTTCTCTTCATTCATTTTCTCTTTGAAGACTTTCTTATTTTCATCAAGATATCAAAGACATTATGTAAATCTCAACTCTGTCAGTATAATGCCAGTTTTCTGAAATCCACACTGAATTTCTTCAACTGCCCTCTTCGTTATAAGACTGCTTGGAAAAGTAAAATTTCAGGGAAATACTGCTTATGATTTACAAACCTAAACAAGAATCGAATAAACCTTAAGTTTTTTTCTTTCCTGAGTTCTATCTCTATATCAACACTCTCAGATAGAAAAATAATGTATGACATACACATTGATTTTAAATTTTCTGGTTTTCATATTCAAAAAGTAAAATTTTTAAAGTTAAATTATTTAAATATTCTATTTAACTCACTATATGTGGAGTTTTGTCATTACAACATGAAGTTAATTTTCAAAGTGTAATGAGATATTGAACCCCCCTGTTTTCATACTACATGTTTCAGTCTTTGAAACATAATATGCTTTTAACCTTAACATTTTATCTCAATTTACACATGAAACTTTTAGTTTTAAAAATAAAATATAAACAGTGCTGCGATGAACATTGGGGTGCACATGTCTCTTTCAGATCTGGTTTCCTCAGTGTGTATGCCCAGAAGTGGTATTGCTGGGTCATATGGCAGTTCTATTTCCAGTTTTTTTAAGAAATCTCCACACTGTTTTCCATAGTGGCTGTACTAGTTTGCATTCCCACCAACAGTGTTGATTCATGTCAATGTGTGACAAAACCCATTGAAATGCTGTGAAGTGATTAGCCTCCAACTAATAAAAAAAAATTTTTAAATTAAAAATATATATAATTCTGCCAAAAAAATAAGATTTTGTTTATGAGAAATAAATTTTTACTTTTTTGATTTATAAATGTAAGGTTCAATTAAATTAAATGGTGGTTTCTCAGTTGCAGTAGCCTCATCTTAGGTGTTCAATGACTTAGTGAACACATAGCTAGTGGCTTCAATGTTGCATGGCATGGCTATAGATGTCTTCATTTGAACCTCTTATGTCACAGAGATATCTCTTGGATGGGATCTGTTTCATGAATGTGCTTCATGAACGTGCAGTCCCACAGGTCTTTCCCTTTAGATGGAGCCTCTACTTAGTTGGTAAAGAATCTGCATGCAAGGTAGGAGAACTGGGTTCTATCCTTGGGTTGGGAAGATCCCCTGGAGAAGGGAAAGGCTATCAACTCCAGTGTTCTGGCCTGGAGAATTCCATGAACTGTATAGTCTATGGGGTTGCAAAGAGCTGGACATGACTGGGTGACTTTCACTCACTCACTACTTAGTTTATGGCTCAGTTGTCACTATACTGAAATTCATAATCAGAATCAGGTACCCTGAATTGTCATTTTTATACTGGACTCTGCAAATTATTTATTTGGTTTTATCCTCAGTATGTACCTTGTGCTTTAACTAGTAATTAAATAGAATATCTACTACATAAAGATGGCATGTAAGTTTTATGTGAAAACTGGTTCAGTAAGGACTTAGTTCAGATGTCTGGGAAATAGAACTGAGAAATGTAAATTTCAAAGATGTTGACCTAAAACAGTGATTTTTTTTTTTATAGTAGTTTAACACATAAAGAAAACAATTATTTGAGAAGGAGCTCTGCATTTAGGAGACAAAAACTCAAAAGAAATTTAATTCAATGAGAGTTCAATTTCATTCTCTCCTCCACTTTCCCACACTCTCTTTCTCTTTTCATTCTCTCATTTTTAAGTGACTTTTTTACATCAGTAATGACTAGTTAAAAATAAAAAAAATATTCCATTTTCTGTGTTTTCTTTAACTGTTTCTCTTTGTCTTTCCACAACTACTTAAATAATATTCTGGAGTTTTATCTGAAAGAGCTTTCTGAAATACTTTGTTGCTAATCTATATGCTTATTGACGGCATTACTAATTTTTTTTTCAAATTTGGTTTGAAATTATTTGGTTTTTGTGAAATTATATAGTTAATATAGTTATTTGGTTTTTGTGAAATTCTGCCAATGAAGGTTAAATACTACCAAGAGCAATTGAAAAGGCTTTTTATTTTCACAGTTTGACGTCATCAACAAGGTTATTGATTCATGTGCTAATATAAGCATTTTCCCATGTGAGTTTTATCTTATGGCATCATAAGATATGATAACCATATCTTATGGTTATCAAAATTTCTCACTGTATTCTTCTACCACTACTACAGGAAGTTTGTGATGCAAAACCAACACATGCATACATATGAGCTATACAGATTCTTATGTTTATACAATTATTTAAAGAATTTAATTATATTTGTTATTTTATAACATCTTTATTAGATTTAATACAAAAGTAGTGGAGGAATTTTTTAAAAGTACCTTTTAATTGTCATCACCTACTTTCATTCATACAATGATAGGTTAAGTAATATTCAATAATAGCAAATTGTACCTGAAATATTAAATGTGCCAAGAGATCTATTAAAAACTACAATTGGAAATAAATTAATTAAATGACCTAGTTACATATAATCCTTCCCAGTTTTACAACTTCTCAATTATTTGATCAAATATGGAATTGATTAGTTGAAAATTGTAGCATTTGCTAATAGGAAAAAGTTCTAGTTTATATTGGCATTCTGTAAGCATAAGTATGTATATGAGAATATAAGATAGCAAAAATACAGTTTAGACTTCCTGAATTAAAAAAATGATAAATAGCTTATTGAATTTTTTAAAATTTATTTATAAAATGTGGCATTGAATATTGATGGGAGGACTGGAAGGAAAAAGAGACAAACAATGACTATAATAAAAAATTTGATATAAACATTTTTATATACCATGAATTACTTAAAATGTGTGTGCCTCATTTATTTTCCTCACAAACTCCTCTGATGTAAGATTCATTTATATTCTAATTCTAAATGATTCTAAATAAATGATTAGCTAGTAATAAAAAAATTAATTGATGTAAATTTTCACACACAGAAAATGGTACTAATGGCACTTTGAAAGAAAAAAGTTAGATAATCTCTATTATTTTATAAATCCTTGGGGCCAAATAATTTTCAAAATTCTGAATTTCAATTTAAAAAGCAGTACTATTTATATGCCATGTATTTGTAGTTACAGTGAAATACAAACTAATACCTTTTTATTTAATACACTGTATGCTCTGAGGCATGCAAATATTTATACTTAGTTAAAAATAAAAAATATGTCATATTTTCCCATATATTATGTTTTGTCATCAAATATGTTTAAAAACAAATTAAACAGAATATTCTTTTTTTTTTTTTTTTTTTTTTTTTTTGCAGTTTCAAGTGCAATTAAGTGATAGTGGAAATGTGCCAGCCGTACTATGGCAAGATATAAGTTTTAATATATAGTGCAATATCAATATAACCTGATATATCAGGTTAAACTATGGAAGTGAGTTAGGGCAGAGCAGAAGCTGCATACATAATGCCAAAATAAGTATTCTCTTTACAATAATTTTAAGTATCATATACAATTTTTTTAATTCTATGTCAAAACTTCTATCAAATCAGTAGACATGAGATGAAGGATATGGGACCCAATTAAACTTAAAAGCTTTTGCACAGCAATGGAAACCATAAACAAAATGAAAAGAAATGAGAGAAAATATTTGCAAAAGAAGAAACAGACAAAAGATTAATCTCCAAAATATACAAATAACTCAATAAAAAATAAGATAAAAAATGGGTGGAAAATCTAAATAGACATTTATTCAAAGAAGACAAGCAGGTGACCAATAAACACAAGAAAATATTCTCAATATCACTAATTATTAGAGAAATGCAAATCAAAACTACAATGAGGTATCACCTCATACCATTCAGAATGGCCATCATCAAAAAAATTTACAAACAATACATGCTAAATAGAGAGTGGAAAAAGAGAAAGCCTCCTACACTTTTGATGCATGCATGCTGTGTGTATACTTCATGCTAAGTCGCTTCAGTCATGTCCAACTCTTTGTGACCTTATAAACTGTAGTCTGACAATCCTTTCTATCCATGGGATTCTCCATGCAAGATACTGGAGAGGGTTGTCATGTCCTCCTCCAGGGTATCTTCCTGTCCCAGGGATTGAACCCACATCTCTTATGTTTCCTCCATTACCAGGCAAGTTCTTTACCACTAGCGCCACCTGGGAAGCCCACACAGTTAGTAGGAATATAAATTGATATATTACTATAGAGAACAGTGTAGAGATTCCTTATAAACTGAAAACAGAGCTACCATGTCACCCAGCAGTCACATTCTTGGACATACAAACAGAGAAAATCATAATTTGAAAGAATACATGCTCGCCAGTGTTTAGTGCAACACTATTTGTAATAAACAGGACATTTAAGCAAACTAATGTCCACTGACAGAGTAATAGATAAATAAGATGTGGTACATATATACAATGGAATATTCCTTCATCATAAATAGGAATGTTGAGTTTTAATCCAGCTTTTTCACTCTCTTCTTTCACCCTTATCAAGAGTCTCTTTATTTCCTCCTCACTTTCTACCATTAGAGTGGTATTGTCTGCATATCTGAGGTTGCTATTTCTCCTAGCAATCTTGATTCCAGCTTGTGAGTCATCCAGTCCAGCATTTTGTACGATGCACTCTGCATATACACCAGGGTTTCCCTGGTGGCTGAGCATATAAAGAATCCACCTACAATCTGGAGACCTGGGTTTGATCCCTGGGTTGGGAAGATCCCCTTGAGGAAGCAACAGATTTAGGCCTCGAGAATTCCATGGAATGTATAGTCCAAGGGGTCGCAAATATTTGGACACAACTGAGTGACTTTCACTTACTTACTTAATCTGCATATAAGTTAAATATACAGGTTGACAATATCATGGCATCTGGTCCCATCACTTCATGGCAAATAGAAGGGGAAAAAGTGGAACCACTGATAGATTTCATTTTCTTGGGCTCCAAAATCACTGCAGATGATGACTGCAGCCATGAAATTAAACATTTTCTCCTTGGAATGAAATCTATGACAAAACTAGACAGTGTCTTAAACAACAGAGACATCACTTTGCTGATAAAGTTCTTATAGTTGAAGCTATGATTTTTCCAGTAGTCTTGTATGGATGTGAGAGTTGGACCATAAAGAAGGCTGAGTACTGGAAAACCAATGCTTTTGAACTGTGGTGCTGGAGAAGACTCTTGAGAGTCCCTTGGATTGCAAGGAGATTAAACCAGTCTATTCTAAAGAAGATCAACCCTGAATATTTTTTGGAAAGACTGATGCTGAAACTGAAGCTTCAATACTTTGGACACTTGATGTGAAAAGCTGACCCTTTGGAAAATTGATGCTGGGCAATACTGAAGGCAGGAGGAGAAGGAATTGACAGAAGATGAGGTAGTTGGATAGCATCACCAAATCAATGGACAGGAGTTTGAGCAAACTCCATGAAATAGTGAAGGACAGGGAAACCTGACGTGCTGCCGTTCATGGGGTCACAAAGAGTCAGACACAACAACTAAACAGCAACAAACAAAAAGGAATAAAATAATATCACTTGCTGGAACATGGATGGGCCTCGCGAGTTTCACACAGAGTAAAGTAAGTCAGAAAGAGAAAGACAAGCATAGTATAATAATGCTTATATGAGGAATCTATTTAAATGGTACAATGAACTTATTTGCAAAGCAGAAATAGTCACAAATGTAGAAAACAAACATGGTTATAAAGGGAAGGAAGAGGGGGTGTGGTATGAACTGGGAGATTATGATTGATATATACACATGACTATATATAAAATAGATAGCTAGTGAGAGCCTACTGTATAGCACAGGATACTCTACTCAGTTCCTGTGGCGACCTAAATGGGAAGAAAATCTAAAAAAAAAAAAAAGGAGTGGATATGTGTATATGTATAACCGGCTCACTTTCTGTGCAACAGAAACTAAAATAACATTGTAAAGCAACTCTACTCCAATAAAAATTAAATTTTAAAAAGATTTCTTAAAATGCACACACACACACACACACACAAAGGGAGTTAGTAAGGAAATCACTTAAATCAGAGAATTTCCATGGATCCTGACAGCCTAAACTCCAGGATGACAGAATAATAACAGCGGAAATTGGCAGCAGAAACAACCCTGAGAATAAGAAGGTCCATTTAATATGCTATGTAGACATCACATACATGGAATTCGTCCACTGATATGTGTCTCTGTAAATAGAGTGGATCAAGTGTATACTTAGAGATGGTATATTTTATTTATTTATTTTTCCCATATTTATGTTTCCTAAAATATCATTAATAAACTTAAAGCAAAGTAAGTTCTGTTGATTTGAACATATATTTAACTACACAATTAAAAGCAACATAACTACAAGTTTAATAATTTTTGTTCTCAATCTAATTTCCAGAAAGTGAAAAAAGATAATACCCAGAAAATAGGTAATTTTCATACACTGCTAAATGAATATTTCTTTTGGGCATTTTAGCATTACAAATAAAATATCAAATAGCTTGATAGGATAAGGATGTTTTATTATGCACTGAAAAGAAATACAGATATGAAAAATTATACTCACAAAACATGAATGAAAAAGAATTGAAAACCACACAAATTCTTTTTTTTTTTTTTTTTAAATATTATTTTATTAGTTGGAGGCCAATCACTTCACAACATTTCAGTGGGTTTTGTCATACATTGACATGAATCAGCCATAGAGTTACACGTATTCCCCATCCCGATCCCCCCTCCCACCTCCCTCTCCACCCGACTCCTCAGGGTCCTCCCAGTGCACCAGGCCCAAGCACTTGACTCATGCATCCCACCTGGGCTGGTGGTCTGTTTCACCATAGATAATATACATGCTGTTCTTTCAAAACATCCCACCCTCACCTTCTCCCACAGAGTTCAAAAGTCTGTTCTGTACTTCTGTGTCTCTTTTTCTGTTTTGCATATAGGGTTATCGCTACCATCTATCTAAATTCCGTATATATGTGTTAGTATGCTGTAATGTTCTTTATCTTTCTGGCTTACTTCACTCTGTATAATGGGCTCCAGTTTCATCCATCTCATTAGAACTGATTCAAATGAATTCTTTTTAACGGCTGAATAATATTCCATGGTGTATATGTACCACAGCTTCCTTATCCATTCATCTGCTGATGGGCATCTGGGTTGCTTCCATGCCCTGGCTATTATAAACAGTGCTGCGATGAACATTGGGGTGCACGTGTCTCTTTCAGATCTGGTTTCCTCAGTGTGTATGCCCAGAAGTGGTATTGCTGGGTCATATGGCAGTTCTATTTCCAGTTTTTTAAGAAATCTCCACACTGTTTTCCATAGTGGCTGTACTAGTTTGCATTCCCACCAACAGTGTAAGAGGGTTCCCTTTTCTCCACACCCTCTCCAGCATTTATTGCTTGTAGACTTTTTGATAGCAGCCATTCCTGACTGGCATGTAATGGTACCTCATTGTGAAAACCACACAAATTCTTAACAATAGGATGTTGGTAAATATATGACATGGCCATATCATTTCATATTAAGACATCATCAACAATTTTAAAGAATATAAAAATTGTAGGTTGCAAAAGCAATTTCCATAATGAGATTAAGAAGAAAAATGAAGATATAGGTGTATCTCCAGGAATGAATCACAAAACAAACAGTGCTGGGGAAATGACCATCAAGATAAAGAAAAAGGAATTTGAAACCCTTGCCTCAAACCATTCACAAAAGTCAACTACAGTCATGAAAATGTTTGATTAAAAGAGAGCAGACAAAATCTTTTAAAAGATATTTTTGGCACTCGACAAAATGAAATAACTATACTAGGCTAGCTTTCTCACAGAAGAATAGTAACATTTGAGTAAAATACATATTATAAAAATGTTTAAAACAATGAAGACTCTGGAGAAAAAATCAGGCATGAATGATTTGATGGCCATGGTCACTGAAAGAAAAGCAACACATGGAACGAGCTCTATTTTCACATCACTTTTTTCTCTAACAGCATTTTCTCTAAATCTCAGTGCAAATGGAAAGAAAATTAAAGTGGAAAACAGCAATCATTCTAGGCTCAGAAAATAAAGATCAAAGTTTAGGGATTGTAAAGTGGCTAGTATTAAGGGACAAAATCCTGGAGAAGACTGAAATGCAGAGAAGTTCATAAACACAATATACATACAAATCACTCGAAAGCTGTAAGTTCAGCATGTGCAGAGCAAGACTATAAAACAACAGGAAAAGTAAAATCCATCTAGGAAGCAAAAAAGAGCTGAAAAACAAGGTCCGCATTTTGAGGGCAAGAAAATTTTGAAACTCTGACAAAGTGGCAGAGACTTTGTAAGTACACTTGACTTTATTTGAGGCTTCAGAAAGGATGATCCCTAAAAGTGGTGGCCAGATCCTAGAAAGATTAAATTCAAATGCTAAGCCTTTTTAAGAAAAGATAAGTCTTTTAATATCTCTTTCCAAGCTTTTTTATTAATCCACAATATTCCAAATTCAAGGAAAATTTATGAGAATATCTTAAAAGTGAGAAAAATAGGCAATTAATAGAGCATTTCTACAAGTGATTTGAATACTGACATCTTTTAAGAATATTAAATAATCATCATATACTGGAATCATAATTGGGGATTTTAGATCATCTTTCAATAACTGATAAGTAGACAGAAAAAAATCATTAAGAATGTACCAGATTTAAATAAGATTGTTCAAATTTGTTTAATTTACTTATGCTTGTGCTGGTGTAGTCGCTAGGTCATGTCCGGCTCTTAACAACACCATGGACTGTAGCCCGCCAGACTCCCTTGTCTTTGGGATTTCCCAGGCAAGAATACTAGAGTGAGTTGCTGTTCCCTTCCCGAGGGAATCATCCTGACTCAGGGATCAAACTCAAGTTCCCTGCTTGAGTGGATACTTTACCGCTGAGCTACCAGGGAAGACCAATTCACTTACACAGAATACTTGAGCTTATTTGTATTTCCAGGGGCACTTGGACCATTTACCAAAAAGAAATTACACAGTACCATAAAGCTATTAGCTACAAATTTCAAAGAATTAAATAATATAGTGTACATTCTCTTACCACACAATATAAATTAATAAAAGTTGTGGAATATGGCTAAAACTTTGGGCTTCCCTGGTGACTCAGATAGTTAAGAGTCCACCTACAACTGTGGAAAGCTGGGTTTGATCCTTGGGTTGGGAAGATCTCCTGGAAGAGGGCATCTCGTGAATCTTCTGCATTGGCTGGCAGGTTGCTTTACCAGTCTAATCGCCTAATTTCAATATTAGAACTGAAAAGTGGAAAGCAATGATAAAGGACAGTTAAGGATACTTGAGTAAATTATTTTAATCTTCTCTTTTTCTGTAAGAACATGAATATATTACTTATTCATTTAACCTAAATATTCAGTATAACAATTGAGATTAAACAAAAATATGTTACAATTTCCAAAACAGTATAAGCAATGCTATAAATATATGTGATTAATCCTAAATAAAGCAAATGTGAAAAAGAAAATATATGCAATGGTCAGGATAAACAAAATCTCCAAACCATCAGGATAGTTCCAAATATCTTAGGAATAACCCCTAAAAAGACAACTGGACAAAACTCACTGGATAAAGGATGGAGAACGTAAAATTTAATTTAGAAATCAGCTATGTTTCAACTGATCATCTCAGACACAGAGAAGTAAAAAGATTTGAGAAAAAAAATGAGTAAACTATTTTAATGTCTGGCTCTAAAGTCCATGATAAATCATTGGAAGTTTAAAAGACACATACTAAAAAATTTCTTCCAGACTCTCTCAATTTAAATTCATTTCTATTCAATGTGCCAATTCTACTTATCATGAATTTTTTGTCATTCATTGTAGTAGGACAAATGAGCACAAAATTGTTTGCACTTTGTTATAAGTGAAGTCGCTCAGTTGTGTCCAACTCTTTGTAATACCATGGACTATACAGTTTGGGCCTGGATAATAGACTATACTGCCCATGGAATTCTCCAGGCCCAAATACTGGAGTGGGTGTCCTTAACCTTCACTAATGGATCTTCCCAACCCAGGTATCAAACCCAGGTCTCCCGCATTGCAGGCGGATTGTTCACCAGGCGAGCCACAAGGGAAGCCCTTGATATAATATGTCTGATCCATAAAGAATTTATTTGACATATATGAAGGCATGATATATAGTTTGTTTGTTTAGAACCATAATTTAACTAAGCATCTATAAGCCATTATTTAATGAAAATATTTATTCATATTAAGAAATATACCCTACCATTAGCAAGGGAACTGAAGCACAAGATGCTATTAGTTAAACAGTCTCTCGATTCACTAAATTACTTCAGAAAGAAAAAAAAAAAAACTCAGATTCATGAAAAAGCGCAAACCCATGTTTTACATTTACATAACAATTTTAACCTATTTTCATCTGTGGTTAACTTCATAAAACTTTAGAAATTGATGTGTAATAATTTATTTCAAAATATATGCTGAATGTATTTGGGTTAATTTAAACCTGGAAACATTTTAACTAACTTTCTCTTCTTGCAGTTTAAGTATATACATAGCAACATTTGAAAGGAAATTTAGAAAATTTGAAGTTAAAGTTCTGTGTGTGATATAAGCACATATGACTTGAATATCTTCACTTACTAATATAAAGACTCAATATACTTGCTTTGGAATCATTAGCTTCTATTGTGCAACTTTTTTTAAAAAAATTATTCTGATAGGTAGGTAAATACAGAATCCCCTAGATTCCTAATATTATACATTAATATACCTCTTATAAAAGAAGAAATTAAACTTGCATCCAGCCTGAATGCATATTATACCTAGAGAGGTGAATATTTACATATTTATATGCAACTTTATATGAAATTCATGGAAATCATACATCTGTTAAAAATGTCCTATTTACAAGTTTTGACTTTTTTTAAAATCACTAATTGTCCTCATTCACAATTTACTCTTTCTTTCTATGCAATTGTTTTTCCCTGGATGAAATCCATATTTCCTTGGGCAAAAATTAGTAATACATGGTCAAAATCTAAAACTCTGATTTGCAAAAGCATTATTCACCAAAAAAGGCCTAGTAACTTTGTTTAGCCTTATTGTGCCTTACTTTCCTCATCTATAAAATAAGAAAACTCATTCACTATTTCTATTAAAATAAGATTATTTATATGTGTATACACATGTGGTAGCTTACAGTGAAAAGTGTAGGAATCAAGATCTCAAAAGAAGAAGATTTAACTTCAAGATCAGAGACCAGGCTTGACCACTCAAAGCTTTTGAAGGGGAGAAGCTCTATTACAGAGAAAAATGACAGAGAAAGCCTCTGATATAGACATGAGAAGGGGCGGAGAGTGCCCTGTCACTAGTCTTAGCAAGGGAGCTATACACTTTTTAAATTGGTTATTCAGTTAAGTTCAGTAGCTGAGTCATGTCTGACTCTTTGTGATCCCAAGGACTGCAGCACGCCAGGCTTCCCTGTCCATCACCAACTCCCGGACCTTGCTCAAACTCATATCCATCGAGTTGCTGATGCCATCCGACCATCTCATCCTTTGTCATCCCTTTCTCCTCCTGTTTTCAATCTTTCCCAGTATCAGATTCTTTTCCAATGAGTCAGTTCTTCACATCAGGGGGCCAAAGTTTTAGGGTTTCAGCTTCAGTGTCAGTCCTTCCAATGCATATCCAGGACAGATTTCCTTTAGGATTGTCTGGTTTGATTTCCTTGCAGTCAAAGGGACTCTCGAGAGTCTTCTCTAACACCACAGTTCAAAAGCACATATTCTTCAGCGCTGAGCTTTCTTCACAGTCCAACTCTCACAACCATACATGACTACAGGAAAAACCAAAGCTTTGGCTAAATTGACCTTTGTTGGCAAAGTAACAACGTCTCTGTTTTTGAATATGCTGTCTCGGTTGGTCATAGCTTTTCTTCCAAGGAGCTAGTATCTTTTAATTTCATGGCTGCAGTGGTTTAGGAGTGCTCAAAAATGGTCTCTCACTGTTTCCATTGTTTTCCCACCTATTTACCATGAAGTGATGGGACTAGATGCCATGATCTTACTTTTTTGAATGTTTTTTGAAGTTTTAAGCCAGCTTTTTCACTCTCCTCTTTCACTTTCATCAAGAGGCCCTTTAGTTCTTTGCTTTCTGCCATAAGGATGGTGTCATCTGCATATCTGAGGTTATTAATATTTCTCCTGACAGTCTTGATTCCAGCTTGTGCTCCATCCAGTCTGGCATTTCTCATGATATACTCTGCGTATAAGTTAAATAAGCAGAGTGACAATATACAACCTCGACGTACTCCTTTCCCAATTTGTAACCAGTCAGTTGTTCCATGCCTGGTTCCAACTGTTGCTTCTTGACCTGTGTACAGATTTTTCAGGAGGCAGGTAAAGTGGTCAGGTATTGCCATCTCTTAAAGAATTTTCCACAGTTTGTTGTGATACACACAATTAAAGGTTTTGGCATAGTCAATAAAGCAGAAGTAGATATTTTTCTGGAACGCTCTGGCTTTTTCTATGATCCAACAGATGTTGGCAATTTGATCTCTGGTTACTCTCCATTTTCTAAATCTTTTTCTAAATCAGTTAGTTATTATGGGCAAGTCAAGGCATGTTTCAATGTTGTAAAGATCTTACTAGACCGACTCCCACAGTTTACATTTTAAGATGACAGGATTAGAACTAACAATAGAAAGATCTTAACAGACCTGCTCCCACAGTATATATATATGTGTGTGTGTGTCTGTGTCTGTGTATATATATGCACCTATATATATATATATATATATATACATATGTATATGTATATATATATACAATGCAACTTTATAGTTGCTTTGTAATATTTTATTTTTTTATTTTTTATTATTTTTTCCATTCATTTTTATTAATTGGAGGATAATTACTTTACAATATTGTAGTGGTTTTTGCCATACATTGACATGAATCAGCCATAGATTTACATGCATTCCCCATCCCGACCCCCCCTCCCACCTCCCTCTCCACCCATCCCTCTGGGTCTTCCCAGTGCACCAGCCCTGAGCACTTGTCTCATGCATCCAACCTGGACTGAAGATAGCAGGCTTAGTAAGCAGTACTTAAGGAGAAACATGTCCTCAAGCAGGATTTATTCCTCTTATATAACCCTTAGGAAAGAGTTTAAGATGAGATGTTTTGTTGTGTAATCATCAGCTCTGGGCTTAAAGAAAAGAGAAGGAAAAAAAAAAAGTTTATGTGACTAAGACTAAAGAATGTAGGGGAAAAAAAGTTTGTCCTTTTCTCCTCCTCAAGACCCCAGACTTCTTAGCAACCTACCTTAGAATTAACTCTCACATGTTATATATAATGCTTAGCACCATCTGTTATGAAGTAAGAGCTCAGAAAACATTAGCTATGAAGAACCAGTTATATCTCATTTTGAAAATAATTGTCTAGAATTCTAATAAAAATTAAATAGAAAAACAAGAACATATTTAAAAGACATAAAATATGCTATAAAATGTATTACAGCTTAAGTAAATTTATCATTTCTTCTTATGATTTTTAAAAGAAGCTTTAATTTATTACACAGTTACTCTCATTTATAGGAATTCTGGAACCTGGAATTATCTTCCAAATACACTATAGAAAAAGTTCCAGTAATATTCAAAAATAATCCTGGATCCTACAGCTTATCATATTACCAAAACAGAGTTGTAGATGGACTTTCTTAACTTCACTACATAGAGAGAAAAAGATTGCAAATCATTGGTTAAATCCTGGGACAGCAGTTTGCATTCACTAGTAAGTGTAATCGCTGCATCTTGAAGGTTACATCTTTTCTCTTCTACTTTCTTTTTCATTGTTAACAGGTGATAAATTTAGTGTCTATTTTTCTGGCAAGCTCTGGTGCCTAGCTGTCTTTATTTGCTCCCTGACCTCATGTGATATCATTATTTGCTTTATCATTTCATATTGCATTAAATTACATATATATAGTATTTTGCTTTAGTAGGGTATAATGTAAGTTGCCCTACAGATCACTGAGCATTGTTTGCTTCTAATAAACATTTGGTTCTATTCCCTTTCATACTATTCTTATTATTAATATTTTTATATCCAATTGTATTTGATATTAAAACTACTTTAGCATTTGGAACTTGTAAACTTGACAGGCTTATCAGACTCATGAAAGGATGGACAATTAGATAAAATATGAAGTGTGTAAAGTAAGTGAAAGTGTTAGTCATTCAGTTGCATCCCACTCTTTGTGTCCCATGGACCATAGCCCGCCAGTCTCCTCTGTGCATGGAATTCTCCAGGCAAGAATACTGGAGTGGACAACCATTTCATTCTCCAGGGGATCTTCCAACCCAAGGATGGAACTTGGGTATCCTTCATTGCAAGCAAATTCTTTACTTTTTGAGCCACCAGGGAAGCCCTTGTGTAAAGTGGCTGTAATTTGTATCAGGATCCAGAAGTTGAATTTTGTGTATGGGAATAGGTTTCAGGAAATGCTAGGTAAAGTCTCAAAATCTTCACTCAGTCATGTCTTACTCTTTGTGACCCTATGGACTGTAGCCTGCCAAGCTCCTCTGTCCATGGGATTCTCCAGGCAAGAATACTAGAATGGGTTTCCATTTCCCTCTCCAGGGGATCTTCCCAACGCAGTGATTGAACCAGGGTGTCCTGCATTGCAAGCAGAATCTTTACCTATTGAGCAACCAGGGAAGCTTCACTGATAGTTTTATAATTGTACCTTTAGAAGATAATCCCAGTCAGAAAATGAGTTTAGGACAATAAGACCCAGAATCTCAAGGCAAATAAGCACAGACATAGGCCAGTGTTCAACACAGCAACCTGGGTTTCAGGCAGGGATTCTGGTATGTAAAGAAATTAGAGTGCTAAGCAGAAATTTACATTAGAAATGGTATTCTATGGAATGTGCAACATGACAGGCATGAGTTGACGCTATAAGCACAGAGTTGTCCAGTTACATTATAAAGAGGCTGCCCAGTTATGTTACATTAAATAGAGATTTATGACAATAATAATTCCATGCAGAATAATTGTGTATTAGAGTCTGTGCATTTATGCAGTGTAAGAGTTTTGTTGAATAGGAAAATGAGCATGAATAACTCACAGAGCAAACCTAGAGAAGAAACAGCTGAAATCATAGTGCTAGGATTATGCCCATCAACTCATCATCCTTTCCACAATAAATGACCCAGTAATTATTTCAAAATCATAAGTAAATAAACAGTAATTCATTCCATAACATCAACTATCAAAATACTCAATCCTTGATTCTTTTAACAGTAGGGCAATGGGAACAATTCTTTACTGACTCTTTTTATTTTGTATTCTAGGAGCAGAGAATAGTTTTTTCACAAGTGTTTTATCACATGACATTTGCTGTTACTTGAGGCTTTAAATGTTGATTTTTTCCCTGTTCTTGTGGAAATAATTATTTGTTTAATTTCCTAAAATAAAAATGAGGACTTCCTACTTAATACTTCCAAAGTTGTAAATATTTGCCTTTTTGATTTAATACTGAATTTTGTTCTTTCCTCATTGATTGAAATCTTTCAAAGGCAAACTGCATAAACCATTCTGGGTTACTAAATCCTTTTACTTTTTGATATTCATCACTGATAGTTCAATTAGTAAAGAATCTGCCTGCCATGTGAGAGACCTGGGTTTGATCCCTGGGTTAGGAAGATCTCATGGAGAAGGGAAAGGTTACCCACTTCAGTATTCTGACCTGGAGAATTCCATGGACTGCATGGGGTCGCAAAGAGTTGGACATGACTGAGTAACTTTTACGCACATATGCAATGTACATTATGTGAAATGGTGGCCTGCATTACTCACAAGCTGGAATCAAGACTGCCAGGAGAAATTTCAACAACCTCAGATATGCAGATAATATCACTCTAATCACAGAAAGTGAAGAGGAACTACAGAGCCTCTTGATGGAAAGAGGAGAGTGAAAAAGTTGGCTTATAACTCAATATTTTAAAAAAGCTAACATCATGGCATCTAGTCCCATCACTTCATGGCAAATAGATGTGGACAAGTGGAAACAGTGGCAGATTTTATTTTCTTGGGCTCCAAAATCACTGCAGGCAGTAACTGCAGCTATGAAATTAAAAGAAACTTACTCTTTGGAAGAAAAGCTATGACAAACCTAGACAGCATATTAAAAATCAGAGACATCCCTTTGCCTACAAGGTCTGTAGAGTCAAAGTTATGATTTAACCTGTAGTTATGTGCAGATGTGAGAGTTGGACCATAAAGAAGGCTGAGCACTGAAGAATTGATGCTTTTGAGTTGGGGTTCTGGAGAAGACTTGAGAGTCCCTTGGACATCAAGGAAATCAAACCAGTCAATCCTAAAGAAATCAATCCAGAATATTCACTGAAAAACTGATATTGAAGCTGAAGCTCCAGTACTTTGACCACCTAATGAGAAAAGCTGACACATTGAAAAAGACCCTGATGCTGGGAAATGATTGATGGCAAAAGAAGTGGGCAACAGAGGATGAGCTGGTTCGATGGCATCATCAATTTAATGGACATGAGTTTGAACAAACTCTGGGAGATAGTGAAGGACAGGGAAGTCTGGTGTGCTGCAGTTCACAGGGTCACAAAGAGTCAGACATGACTTAATGACTGAATAGCAACAACATTCTACTAGAAAAACAGAACGCTTACATTTGCTTACATTTACAGTATCATCCACCAGTTCCATGGGATAAATTGCAGTTTGAGAGTTTTGTGTTCATTGATTTTTATTCTTTATTGCTGGGGGGAAAGAAGGCATTTTAAAGTTTAGAACTTTTTTCTTCTCATTTTTATAAATTTAAATTCAATTCTAAGATACACTGTACTTTGTTTTCCTGAGAATTGCCATTTAAGCTGCTGAAGCTGAAGCTCAAATCCTTTGGTCACCTGATCCAAAGAGCCAATTCATTGGAAAAGAACCTGATGCTGGGAAAGACTGAAAGCAGAAGGAGAAGGACGCAGTAGAGGATGAGATGGTGGAATAGCAACAGTGACAACAGACTTGAATTTGAGCAAACTCCAGGAGATACTAGAGGACAGAAGATGCTGGTGTGCTGCATACCATGTAGTTGCAAAAGATTGGATACAATTCAGCAATTGAACAACAACAACAACAATAACTTCAGTGGACCCATTTAGTTACAGGAATGTAAAAAGATATTCATTCAAAATTCTTGAGGAGGGCTTGGATGTATAGAAGAATCTCAAAACAGAAGTGATGTATTGCTGTGTAACATAAACTGGATGTATTAGGTTTTACAACTCTATTTTTTCAGTTAGAGTTCCCTTCCAATAATCTTTCAGATAGTGAAACCATCATAATGTCTGAGCATGTATTTGTATTTCAGACAGGTTTGGCTTTTCATGGGTGTATGACCTGTGTAGTAGAGTCACATGATTAAATAGACCCCATAATTGATTTAATGTTCTGTGGTTACTGTCTTGCAATTGTTAACAATTTTTAAATAACAGAATCTATCTTTGCACTCATGAAAAAATATAAAATAATTTCTGATTTTATTTATATATCAGGCATATCTATCATGGACCTTAGTCTGAATATTTGTAAAATTATCTCGGTAGATTTAAGTGAACATTTATTGTTATGTGCTACTTCAAGACATAAGCTTAAAACATTGGTATGAACATCCATGCATACCCAGTTGGAATTTCACTGTCTGAAAGGAAAGAAATAATTATCCTACCAATTCTAAAGTACACATTTATAAAAGCAGGCAGAAGCATAGAATTTTGGCATCAACAGACTAAAAAATGTGAGAAGTACTTAAAAGATGAAATTTGGTGACTGGAGAAGGAAATGGCAACCCACTCCAGTATTTTTGCCTGAGAATCCCACGGGCAGAGGAGCCTGACAGGCTGCAGTTCATGGGGTCACAAGAGTCCGACATGACTTAGAAACTAAGTCACCACCAAAATGAGGATAGTCTGCAAATCTAAGCATAAGCTGAGATAGACGGCTGTTGAACTGGTCACTTATCAGTGCTCCTCAAGTTAAGTGTCTCTGACAAAGAAATAAGAAGATCCTCTGTCTAGTGACTATATGCATTATCTTAGATATGGTAGCCATGAGAATGTACTGTGCGGATCTCCTTCTGTGGGGAGCATTGCTGACTGAGTCATATTCTTGCTTTTATGAGTCTATGAGCATGTCCATGCTGAGGACTTGCTTTCTGCTGACTATTTCCAGCCCATATCTGAGCATAGCTGGGACACTCACTCAGGCCTATTCCTGCCTCCCCCTTGCTGAAGCAGGACTCTTCCAACAAATCACATAGGCTAAGGGACTCTCAGTGAAATTGGCTTAATCTTTCTTAGAACTGTGCTGCAGTTGGATTTTTCTCCCCCAATCTTGCTATTATCCCTTTGTCCTCTATTAGTGTCAGATCTTCATTGGACTGTGTAGACTCACTCCATCTTCTTCAATTTCTTCCTCTTTATCCTTCAGTAGTGTTTTCCTGATTAAATTTGCTTAAGGTTTATTCCTATGTTAGTAGTTGCTCCTGTGAGCTAGTTAGCTATTGAAGTCAAGAGTATTTTGTACTCAAAGGACAAACTTGCCTGTTACTCCAGGTATCTTTTGACATCCTGCTTTCACATTCCAGTCCCCTATGATGAAAATGACATCTTTTTTTTGGTGTTAGTTCTAGGTCTTGTAGATCTTCAAAGAACTGATCAACTTCAGCCACTTCAGCATCAGTGGTTGGGACATAGACTTGGATTACTGTGATGCTGAATGGTTTGCCTTGGAAATGAACTGAGATCAACCTGTTGTTTTTGAGATTACACCAAAGGACTACAGAAACTTGAGAAAACTCCAGGAGATAGTGGAGGACAGAGAAGACTTACATGCTGCATTCCATGGGGTTGCAAAGAGTTGGACATGACTTAGCGACTGAACATCTTCACATGAGGCTCTCCAGGCAATAATACTGGAGTGGGTTGTCATTTCCTTTTCCAGTGGACCACATTTTGTTAGAACTCTTCACTGTGACCCATTGCTGTCGATGACCCTACCTGATAGCTCATCACTTCATTGAATTACGCGAGCTCCTTCACCATGACAAGACTATGATCCACGAAGGGAAAAGCAAGAATTATCCTATCACCAAAGCAAGACAAAGACACTACAAGAAAACTACAGGTCAGCACCTTTGATTAATATTGAAGAAAAAAGCCTCAACTAAATACTAGCGTATCAAATACAGCACAATGTTAAAAGGATATATACTATGACCATGTGGGATTTATCTCTGGAAATTAAGCGTGATTCAGCATATAAAAATTCATCAAAGTAAAACATCACATTAATACAATTGAGGAAAAAATGACAATCGTCTCAATTGTTTCAGAAAAACATTTGACAGAATTCAATATCCTTTCATGAAATAGGAACAACTTTGACAAAACAAATAGCATTTATGAAAAACTTACAGCTTAATATTCAGCCATGAAAGATAATGCTTTTCCTCCAAAATTAGAAACATAATAAAGGTGCCCTCTCTTTCACCATTTTGAATCACCATAACATTGGTCATTCTAGCCATGACAGTTAGTCAAGAAAATGATATAAAAAGACTCCACATTGGAAAGGAAGAAGTAAAATGATTTCATATAAATTTACAAATCTTCTATTTAGAAAACTTTAAGGATGCCAGAGAAAACTGTTAGAGCTAAAAAGAAAAAAAAAATCAACAAATTTTTCAGAATACAAGACCAATGCACAAAAATCAGCTGTATTCTATAGACTACCAATGAACAATTTTAAAAAAAAAAGTCAATTCAATTTGTAATAAAAATCAAATAAAATGCTTAGAACTTAATCTAGCCAAGGAGTTGAAAGATTGTAAAGTTGTAAAATTGAAATTTGTAACACCAAAAATTTGTAAAAATTGCTGAAAAAACAAAAGAAGACATAAAATGACGGAAAGACATCAAGCTCACAGACTGGAAAACTTACTATTGTTGCAATCAATGCCAGTACTAACCAACACAATCTGTAGATTCAATGGAATCCTTATAAAAATCCTAATTATATTTTTTGGCAGAAATAGAAAGAAATTTATCTTAAAATTCATCTGGAATTTCAAGGGTCTTCAAATAACTAAAACAGTTATGTAAATAAATAAAGTTGGAGGATCATATACTAAAGAGAATAAAACAAATATAGGCAATATTGATAAACAAAGAAACTAAATAAATTACAGTTAATTCTATATATTTGTTATTACATAATGAAAACATTTTTAAAAAATCAAAATCACTATGATATGAAAATAAATTCCAAGAATGTCACAATTCAAGGAATGGAATGGTTGGAAGATTCCAAGAGAAAAGTGAAAATGCTTCAGAGTCCTGAATTATCCATAAGTATTTATAAAATTACAAGTGAAAATTTTTCATACAAAATTTTAGAATCCTTTTGACTTTGTGTTAATCCTATTCTTGCAGAGATGTATGTTTGTGTTTGTCATATATTGTATTGCAAGCAACTGTATTTTATTGTTAGGACAATTTATCATCGGGAATGTAGAATAAGATAAATGAGACAACATACCAATCTGCTCTTTCGTCCTTGAGCTAGAGAAATGGCTAAAAGGAATAATGAAGCAAACAAGTACTAACTTGACTTGTGTATGCTAGATTGTTATTGTACCTAGTATGCTGGTTCTTTATGTATGAAATGTATCAGAACTTCAAAAATGTGTTATTAAAAATTGTTCTCTAAGGTATTCTTAGGCTACAAAGCAAGACAACAAATCAATGAACAAAGAAAAACTGTAAGAAATGGAATTGAGTTTCCAAAGCAAGAAATAAACTTAAGATTTTTCTCTTTCTCTGAACTCTGAGGGGTGTTTTGGGGTCCTGGATACAGAGACGTGTGAAAAAATTTCATTGCTTTTGTATAAATTGGCCTTGCCATTGCTGCCTGTCAGAAGGCATATAGAAATAAGATCCTCATACCATGACTGGAAAATATGCCATGCATCACATATATCAAACACCTTCATTTTCTATCTTATTTTTTCCTTCCATTTTTAACATTTCAGTAAATTCCCAGGAAAGTTATAGCCTGGTCAGTGCTATATTTTATTGTTGCTGTTTCATGCTCATGGAGAAGTAGCAATACATTTGCCTAAAGCTTCCTCAGTGTGAAAAATGGCATATACTCTTTAGATCTGGTGAAACATTCATTTCTTTCAAATTGGAGTAACCGTGAGTATTTCTCAATTCATTGCTTTTTACTTTTTAATTAATTATATTTTCAATTATTTTCTTGTTTATCTTACTACCTATTATTATGACAGAGGTTAGGGACAGGGTCTGTTTGGTTTGAACCAATACAGTTGTCTATATCTTTCTTAACATTCAAATTTCCTGATATACCTATGAAAGATCAAATACTTTTTCTTAATAAATAAATACATTTATATAGTTGAGAAAATGGCATGTACAGTAGATATTTTCTGATTGAAAAAATTATATAGTTAAGAAAATATAGTGCACCATCTTTTTTCAGGACACACATGGATGGAAGAGCATCACAGAACACTCTAAGAAACACATAAGCATTTAGCAAAGTGTTCACAGAACACTCTAAGAAAACTCATAAGAATTTAGTAAACAAAGATGTCAAACTTTTGAAAAGGATCCCCAATCCCTGGCTTTGAAATTTTTATGCCACGTAGAGGAAGACCAGCGCTGTGAAATGACATAATAAGGGATCGGCAGGACACTATCCAACAATGTTGTTCACTTCTATAACTTTCATCAGATGGAAGAATGTCAACATCATAAAGGATGTTAGCAAAGAGACAGGTTCATAGTCTGTGTCTGCAAAGATAGAACATAGTGGAAAAGTGGCCTTGTGTCTACTTTTATCATTTATAGTTCAGGGAGTATCAACTATTTCCCTGATTCATCAGGTGACTAATATCCCAGCCTTTAGATTGCAATTATATAGTATTGTGAATTGCTAATTTCCTTTGTGAAAAGCCACCACACAGGTTATAAATCTTTGACAGTTGACTTTTATCTCTAAGATATTTATAAGCATTTTAATATAGAATTTGGAAACAATGTGATCTTTTCTTTTGCCACAAATTTATCTAAGAATATAATAATTCCCTTGTAGCAAAACAAATAATCATCTCTGGGAAAGTGTTAAGGAAATGGAATCTGGTTATGTTTATTACAGAAGGGATAATGATGTATGATCCAGTTAAACTAAAAATACTCCTGAAAAAAACTGATAAAGGAGTCTACCATTAAAGTGAAAGAATTACTATTCACCAAAAGAAATGAGAAAATCCTCCTCAGAAACACCATGGCTTCAATAGTACCAAAAAACTCATTTTATTAGTCTTTATTGATTATTAGCTTTTCAGAAAATTGCCTTTCAAAGTACATTAGAATGATGATTCTAAATTTTTCAAATGCATAAGTATCACAAGAAGATATTATTGAGCTACAGATTTTGATTCAGTACATATGGATGGGACTGAAATGCTGCATTTATAGCTCTCTCCCAGGTCATACAATGTTACTGGTACTTGAATCACATAGGCACAATAAAGAGAGAAAAATGATGATGCATATTCCTAAACTTATTCATCTATCATGTTTATTATGAAACTTAAAAATGACCTTTAAGATAGCAAGGCACTGTGAGGATTAAATTTTAAGTAGCAATAATACCTATGGCAACAGAACACAGAAAATGGAATAGAGAAATGAAATTACATTGTTGGAAGTTTATTAACTTATATATGATGTGGCATAATAATAATAAATATAAAATTATTGAAGTCAAATTGATAATAATTTATCAATATATATTGCAAACTTTATAGCAATAAGTAACAAATTATAGTGGTATAGTTTATAATCCAACAGAGGATTCAAATGCTGACATTAAACAATATTCAATCCAAAAGAAGGCATAGAATAAATTTTTTAAATTGAGACATAAAGAAAATGGTTGGATGCATGAGACAAGTGCTCAGGGCTAGCGCACTGGGATGACCCAAAGGGATGGAATGGGGAGGGAGGTGGGAAGAGGGATCAGGATGGGGAACACATGTAAATCCATGGCTGATTCATGTCAATGTATGGCAAAAACCACTACAATATTGTAAAGTAATTAGCGTCCAACTAATAAATATAATTGGGAAAAAATGAATATCAATGTTAGTATTATTTCCAATATAACTTTTATTATAGAACTAGTCACAACAATATGATAAAAAAACAGATACTGTTAGGCAGAATACAAGCCTAAGATCTAACCTTATGCTTTCTAAGAGAAGGACCCTTTAATATAAAAGATATAGGTAGGTAAAAATTGGAAAGGATGGAAAAGATATAAGGCACACACAAATTGTAAGGACACTATTTTTAAATTGGATACAATATAAAGTTATATTTATATTGTATCTGAAAGAATTTAGAATAAACGATTTACCAAAGATAAGCAAATATTATCATTATAGTAAAAGTCATTTTATGAAGAAGAGATAACAAATTTAAATGTAGCTAATTATAGAGTTTAAAATATATAAAGTAAAAATTGAAAGAATTCAAAGAAGTAACAAAATGTAATGGAAGATTTCAACACTCTCCTTTTAACAACTGATAACAGTAGAGAGAATTATCAGTAAGAATAAACTAGAACAACACTGTCAACCATATTGGTCTCACAGACTCATATGAAACATGACACATGCAATAACAAACTGCATATTCTTTTAAAATGAGCATTGAACATTGGCTGATGGAGATAATATAATGGGCCATAAAATAAGTTTGATGCATTTCAAAATATAGAAATCATAAACAGAATTTTCTTTTACCAAACAAATCCTTAGAAATCAGTTTAAAAATTACTAGAATTAAACAGCATTGCAAACTAAATAATAGTTAAAACACAACATCAAAATCATGGTAAATATCTAGAGTAATGCCTTGAGTGAAATGTATAGATTTCAGCATTTGCTTTAGAAAAGATAAGATTTAAGTCAATAATCTAAATCTCTACCCTACAAAGCAAGAAAAGGAGATATAAATTGAGCTCAATGTAAGAAATAAGTAAACAATAAAAATAAGAGCAGAGATCAATAGAATAATAAATTTACAGAAAGAAAATTTCAAAGACACTCAAATCTGATTGAAACAAACAGACAAACAAACATACATTTTCTAAACTTCTCGTTAGACTGATAACAACAGAAAAAACTGGAAAAACCCAATGGGGAAACAAGAGCCATCACTAGAGATATTAACTGATGCTATTTAGTCTCTAAGTCTCATGTGACTCTTTTTGCAACTCCATGGATCTGTAGCCTGCTAGTCTCCTCTGTCCATGGGGTTTCCCAGGCAAGTATATTGGAGCACCATTTCCTTCTCCAGGGGATCTTCCAGACCCAAGTATCAAACCCACATCTCCTGCACTTGCAGGCGTATTCTTTAATATACCAGGGAAGCCCAAAGATATTACTCCAGATATTTAAAAGATATTAAGATAACATTATGAACAACTTTATGCTAATAAATTATATAATATACACAAAATTATAGACATATTGAAAAACACAAATTCATAAAACTGGAAAAAAAGATACTGTCTAAATAGGCTCATATACAGTAAATTAACTGAAGGTCTAATTAGTACCTTCCCATAAAGAAAACTTCAGGTCCAGATAGTAACACTAGAGAATTCAATTAAGTATTTAAAAATAAATATCAAATATATAACATTTCTTCCATGAAATAGAGAATATGAGAATAATCATTACTCTATTTAATGAAGTCAGTGTTTTCTGACAGACAAATATTAAAAAAAAAAAAAAACTTAAGGAAATAATACATTCAATCCATAAGTGTCATGTGTGCCTTTCCATGTCATAGTCTACCTAATTTATTTAAGCATTATTTTGTTTACTTTGAATAACTAAACTTATTTCCATGCCCCATGTACCTTGTGTCTTTTTTTTTTTTTTTTTTTTTTTTGTATGCACAATGAGACTTATGGCATCTTAGTTCCCCAACCAGGGATTGAACCCATGCCCTTAGCAGCGAAAGCAGAGCATCCTAACCACTGGACCACCGTGGAATTCACAGCACTATGTTATTTAATATCCCTGTTTCCTAACCTAAGGATGAGAACACTAAAATTAGCTAAGTCACCCAGCAAGAAAGGGTAGAGCTCTGATAGCAAGGTCAATACATCCCCAATATGCCATCTGTCCCTTGTTAAAAATGCCTTTTGGAATCACACTAATATAAAAGACCAACAAATAAAAAAGAACCATGCTGATGTCAATCTCTGTGGTAGTACTGATCAGTCCTAAGAAGCAAGCAATTTTTTTCTGTCACATGTCATTACAAATCCAATTCCATTATGTAGTAAACATTGGTCATAGGCAGTGATGGAGTGACTTATTCTGCTTAGAATGTTATTTTTATCACTAACAATCTAATAAAATGTAGGGTTCAACATTTTCAGTAAATCAAATGTAGAAAGCTAAATAGAAATGCCAGGAATAGATTAAGTCTAAGGGACAGATAGTCCCTAATTCCAAAATCCTTAAAGAGTCAGAATGCCTTTTAAAATGTTATTTTGCAAAAATGAACTTTTTAGAGTAGAGTGTAGACTGGGATTTCTCAATGTTTAGAATGGAGTACTACATGAAATATCACATTGTAGAGATCATTGACCACCTACAGCACAAATTTTTCCATCAAAACTTTTCAAAGATACATAAATCAGCTTTAAACATCATCTTGAAATTTTCACTCTGCATGTTTTATATACTTCACTCTCTTTGCAGTTTTTAAAAATTGAATTATACCTGATGTATAACATTATATTAACTTCAGATGTACAACATAGGGAGCCAATATGTGTATATATTGCAAAACGATCACCAAAATTAGTATAGTTAATATCCACGACCATATACTGTTTTCCTGTGATGAGAACTTTTAGGATCTACTCTCAACAATTTTCAAACATGCAATAAAATAGTATCAGCTATAATTACCATACTACACATTATATCTCCATGACATTTGTTTTATAACTGGAAGTTTAACTCTTTTGAACACCCCCCATACATAAAACCTACAGCTAACATTGTACTTAGAAGTGAAAGAATGAGTGTTTTTCTATTAAATTTTGGAACAATAAAATATTGTCTCTCCTCCTATTTTTTTTAAACGCTATTGGACTGAAATCCCCAGATAATATAATAAGGTAATAAAAAGAAAGAATGGCTTACAGATTGGAAAGAAGAAACAACAACCTTAAGAAATCTAAAAAAGTAATCAATTTTACAGAAAACAAGATCTATATACAAAAAAATTGATTTTATGTACTAACATAATATCAAATTGTATTCTACTATTTAAATAACATCAAAACATGTAAAATATGTAAAGTTCAATGATTAATGTGTAAGAGCCCTATTAAAATACAGAAACAAATTTTAAATATGATATAAATAAATAGAAAAATGGATATTGTTCATTATTTGGAAGACTCAATATGGTGAAGATGTCAATTCCCCCAAACTGACCAACAAGTTTAATTCTAAACTTTAAAATTTTTAAACAGAAAAACTGACTCTAAACTTGTTCTGCAAACCAAAAAATCCAGAATGTCCAAAAAATGTTGAAAGGGAAAAAAGCTAATTTGGAGGACTCACAAACCTTAAAACTTACTATAAAGTAAAAAATAAAAAATATCTATAGCATTTACATACACACAGCCAAAAATTGATAAATGAAGCAATATAAAAATCCAAATTATGAAATGTGTATATATATTAAACTTATTTTTGAGAAAGACACCCAGGTAGTACAATGGGAAAAAGGAAAATCTTTACAAAATTTGATATTATAATGTTTAGATATCAATATAGAAAAAAAAAAACTGAAACTTTTTCTAAATTTATGTATAATAAGAAATTTAAGATGGATAATAAAGATAAATATAAAAGCTAAAATAATAATAGATCTTATATAAACAACATAGTAAAATGTCAACACAATGAAAAATGGAATAATAAGTGGGACTTAAAAGTAAATAATTCTGCTCTTCAAATGTTATCATTAAGCATATTAAAAGGCAAAGTACAAATGGGATAAAATACTCAACACATATATATTTAACAAGTACTTGTTTTCAAAATATGTAAAGAACTCTTCAATGTCCACAATAAAAAAGCAACGAATAAAAAGAAACAAAAGTAAACATTTTTCAAAATATGATTGCCTGAATATGTATGAAAAGATAATTAACATAGTTTCCTTAAGTAATATTGCATCAACCCACTAGAAGAGCTAAAATTAAAAATGTGGTAATATCAGGTTAGCAAGGCTGTGGAACAATTTGAATGGTCATAAATTGCTGGTGGGAATATAAAAGAGTATAACTACATTAGAAAATAACTGCAATTTTCTGTGACAATTATATCCTCATTATAATACTCACCAATTCCACTACAGAAATTTTATGGACATCTATTTGATGGTGCTGTTCAGTCTCACAGTCATATCCAACTATTGAGACCCCCATGAACTGCAGCACAGCAGGCTTCCCTATCCTTCGCCATCTCCCAAAGCTTGGTCAAACTCATGTCCATTGAGCCGGTGATGCCAACCAACCATCTCATCCTCTGTCTCCCCCTTCTCTTTCTACCTACCATATCTCCCTCTATCACGGCCTTTTCTAATGAGTCAGCTCTTCACATTAGGTGTCCAAAATATTGGAGTTTCAGCTTCAGTATCAGTCCTTCCAATGAATATTCAGGATTTCTACCCTTTAGGATTGATTGGCTTGATCTCCTTGCAGTCCAAGGGACACTCAAGAGTCTTCTCCAACACCACAGCTCAAAATCATCAATTCTTCTGTGCTCATCCTTCCTTATGGTCCAATTGCCTATTTAAATGTCTGTAAATCATTACATGTATATTCATTAAAATACATATACATAATATATATAGTATATATATAATGAAAATTACAAATAGTCACAAAATTCTGAGGCCTGAATTCTTATATCCAAAAAATATTTTAAAATCTTATGTTCATTAACAGGAGAGTGAATACAAAATTAAAGTTGCACAGTAAAATACTACTCAACAATTATAAGTAATACAGAAGATGCGGTGAAGGAACTTTGTAGTAGAAGTATCTGAATATTGGGCTCATTGCCTCTCTGAGGCAGGTAAGCAGCTCTCCCTTCACTGGACTGTCATTTGCTTATCTGTAAAATGGGGTTGTAAAAATTATCTTGAGATCCTTTTGTTATAAAATGATTTTTATTAATTCAAGATGCTTATTTGAACCCATTTTACATATTTTAACTTATTTTAATTCTCAATACACTCTTATGAGGTAGATAGTCTATTATTAGTTCCTTTTTATAGAGGTCAGTAACTGCCCATAGTTACACTGCAAATGAAAAATGTAGAATTTGAACCAGGCAGTCTGGCTCCTGGGTCTTTGCCCTTAACTGCTGTATAGCCTTAAGGTTTAATTTTCCATTCTGCTCTAGAACATTTAAGTTATTCTTTTTTTTTCTTGCAAATACAAATACTACTTCAATAGACATGTTTCCATGTAATTCTTTGTTTTCACATAAAAGCAACTCCCACAGGTTAAGTTAAACATGGCGGTCATTAGACTGAGGTAAATCTAATGCCTTAGTTGCCTACATAAGTGAACCAAAACCTAAGCCTAAAATGACTTGAACTTGAGAAAACAAAGCTTAAGGATAACCAATCACAGTCAATAGACTTTTCCAAATAAGGCAATGCTTATGTAAAATGAAACACTCTGTGGAGATAAAAATATTGCACACCTTTATTGAAATAATGGTTGTGAGGGTATATATATTTAGCAGCAAATAGTTGACCTTTTCTCCTAAACTCTGATTTGGAAAAATATAATTACTCATTACAAGTTTATGTCTATAATCAAGAACTTTATAATGGCATCTGAAGCTTAAATTGAAAGCATGCAATATATTTACAAATTTTGACATTAATATAAAAAAGTATTTGTATATGTTAAAAATGTACTTAAAATTGTAGTTTTTTGGATATTTTCTATGTATCTCTCTCATTTTCTTCCATATAACTCTTTACTTTTCTGTTTTCAAATATATTCTTCATTTATTTTTTCCTCTTTCAGTCTTGTTTCTCCATTCACCAGTCTTTATATATAATGATATAATATTTGTATTACCTACATTATTTCATGGTATATTGTATTATAATGAGTCTAGCAACATAGTACATGTTTCATAAGAAAATATGCATGAACTTTTGTGATTTATTTTAAAATTTTCCTTAAAAAATAAACCCTCAAAAATTAGATTTTATTATTTGGTTTTTTTAATTTCTGGAGATAATAGCTTTAATAGGAATATAGGTAGAGTAATTTTCACTGTTGTTTTATTAATTTCACATTTGGAGAGAATCAAGAAATTTATTGGATAATTTTAAAATTCATATTTCATTTTATTTCCTTTTTTTATAAAACACTAACATAACTCATTTGATAAACTAAGAAAAAGTTACAACTTCATTATTTTCTCATGAAAAGTGACAAATCAAGAACATCATTCAGCTTAATGAAAGTGAGGCATTAAGATTCCAGTAATATTGCATTGAACCAACATTAAACAATATTTTCTACCTTACAATCAGTGCATAAAGTGTAAAGAGTTCATTAGTCTTCTACAGGAGAAAATGTCATGAAGTCAATGTTGTTGCTTTTGGCAAAGAAAAGCAGAAAATTCTAGCATGCAGCAGAGTTTTATTGGTTTTATTTAAGCAAATTTACACAAGGAAAATTGTCCTTATAAGAAAAAATCATCCTAGTTAGTCTCTTCACAGTCAATTACTCTAGGATAAAAAATTAATAGAAAAAGTATATTGCCTCTATATTTCTCTAAATGCCTCTGCTTTAGCATTTAACTTCAGAGAATATGCAAGGAGTGAGTTTCCCAAATTACAATAAGTTCTTAGAGAAGAAAAATTTCATTATGTGATGCTATAAAAAACAAATTAATGTCCCTATTTATCACTAGTGTTCAGTTCAGTTCAGTTCAGTCACTCTGTCGTGTCCGACTCTTTGCGACCCCATGAACTGCAGCACGCCAGGCCTCCCTGTCCATTACCAACTCCCAGAGTTCACCCAAACCCATGTCCATCGAGTCACTGATGCCATCCAACCATCTCATCCTCTGTCGTCCCCCTTCTCCTCCTGCCCTCAATCTTTCCCAGTGTCAGGGTCTTTTCAAATGAGGCAGCTCTTTGCAGCAGGTGGCCAAAGTATTGGAGTTTGAGCTTCAACATCAGTCCTTCCAATGAATACCCAGGACTGATCTCCTTTAGGATGGATGGGTTGGATCTTCTTGCAGTCCAAGGGACTCTCAAGAATCTTACCCAATGCCACAGTTCAAAAGTGTATCTTTCCTAATATTGCATATGTTAGAAACATCTGTGAATCTCTTGGATATCCATATTCATTTTGTTGTTGCTGGTTATAATGAATATATCAACATAATGAATATATCTAAATCCTTATAGAATGTACAAGCATGTATGTGGTGTCATAATGTTGAGAAGTTAAAAAGAGAAAGACGGGCAAATACACAGATTTTTGAAGAACGTCAGTCACAACATATAGCAGTCAAAATGCCAACAGATTCGAGTGAAGACAATTTCTGGGATTTGAGTTCAAAGCTTGAATGTATTTTATGAAATAAGGAAATCAGTCTGGAAAGTGATATAAGAATGTTACAATAACCCTATATGCAAAACAAAAAGACACACAGAAGTACAGAACAGACTTTTGAACTCTGTGGGAGAAGGAGAGGGTGGGATGTTTCAAAAGAACAGCATGTATATTATCTACGATGAAACAGATCACTAGCCCAGGTGAGATGCATGAGACGAGTGCTCAGACCTGGTGCACTGGGAGGACCCAGAGGAGTTGGGTGGAGAGGGAGGTGGGAGGGGGGATCGGGTTGGGGAATACATGTAACTCTATGGCTGATTCGTGTCAATGTATGACAAAACCCACTGAAATGTTGTGAAGTAATTGACCTCCAACTAATAAAATAAAATTTAAAAAAATAAAATAAAAATAAATTAAAAAAAATAAAAATAAAAAAATTAAAAATGTAGAGGTCAACAGAGAACAAAATATCATACAAGGAAAATACTACTGACACTTTCAATATTCTGTGCTTTACTCCAGAGGAAAACAGTCTTTGGCTAGGGCTCAGATTTTTGAAGTTTTCTCCACGGCTCTTAGCTCCCCTGTTTGGAATGCTTTCACTTTCTACCTTGACCACTTTTGAAATGGAACTCTAAAATATACCTTTGACCAACTTTCTCAACCTTCTTTTAGGCTATAGAAAATTGGAAAACAAAATAAGCTTTGTTGTTTGTTTATTTTTAAGAATTTTGAACAATTTCAGTGTTTCTTAGTAAGACTGAAAGAACTTTAAACAAATCTTTCAAATTTTGTGTACTTTGTCCATGAATTTGACTTAAGGACTTAATTTATTTTAAACCACCTTCTCTTTCAGACAGTCAAGCTACTGTGTGTATAATCTAGTGAATTTACATTGTAGTCCAATAGTCATATGATTCCTGCATGAATGTGGGTTTTGAAGTGTCCCTACATGTTAAGTAACACTTAACATGAATTATTTCATAAATTTTATAAAAGTGATGTATATCCATGTATTTGATTCAATTTTTAGACTTAATTTATTTTTTTTTCTTACAACACTATTGGATTTTAAAAGTTGGATACAGAAATGGTTTCATTTTCCAATTTATTAAGTTATAATCCATCTATGGGCTTCCCAGGTGGCACTAGTGGTGAAGGATCCACCTGCCAATGAAGGAGACATAAGAGCCCTCAGTTTAATCCCTGGGTCAGAAAGATCCCCCAAAGGAGGGCATGGCAACCCACTCTAGTATTCTTGCCTGGAGAATCCCATGGACAGAGGAGCCTCGGTGGGCGACAGTCTGTGGGGTTGCAAAGAGTTGGACACAGCTGAAGCCACTTAGCACACAACCCCTCTGTATTTCTTCTAAATTCTGCTTACAAATTGGAGAGGTTTTTCTTTAGCTGCTATATTTCTTTTGGGACATTATCATATGGAAATTAACTGGACTTTCAACATTGTGCTTCACAGTTTTGTTTCTCAATTTCGAAAGCTCACTGTGTATTTTCTATATTTCAAGTTACAATAGGTGACAATTTTACAAATTATCAGATAAAACAATGTGGGTTGCCATTTTTCTAGTAAACTTCTCCAGCCCCTATATACAGCCAATGCCAAAGACACATATTTTAAGCTTTCTCTATGACAATACCTCTCTTCTAGTTCTCAATTCTGAATCAGATGGCTCTTACTGTATAACAAACCATCACAAAAATTAGTGACTTAAAAAAATTCTCATGGTCTAGTTAATTTAATTAGCTCACAATATGAATCTGTGGTTATCAGATTAGCATAAATGTTTTATATAATGCAAAAGACAGATTATTATATTAATAGTAATATTAATAGTAACTATATTAATAGATTTGATAAAGTTTAGGGAATTGGTTAAAGAAGATATACAAACAATAAGTATAAGGCTAAAAATCAGTGTTAGAAAGGTCATGCAATATTCTGATATTATTTATTCTGCTATTTGTTTATAAGCATGCACATGCACACAAACACAAATTTTGTACTAGTATCAGACAGGCAATAAATTCAATGGCAATAAATGCATCCTAGGGTAATTTCACAGATTACCAACACCCTCCAAGTGGGTGGTGACATAATGTATCCATTCAATTCATCATTTAATCCCTTTAAAATCCAGATGCATCATGGAGTGTGGATACTATGTTTAATGTGATATCTTTACAGAAATAGACCAGCATAGCTTGTGGTTGCTCATATGTGCACATTAACTTGACAAATCTGTCCTTTCAATTCCCATTGAAAGTGAATGTGGTAAATATAAACTGGTAAGTACTACAAGTGCCATTTTAACACATGTGTGCTAGGGAGTAAAATACATAGAAAATTTACACTAAAGACCCATTGTGATTTTGGAGAAAAGTCATGCTTTGGACATTTCTAAAAAAGTGCCATTTGAGAAAGCTGAGACCAAGATGGTGGAGCAGAAGAGCATGAAACTCCCCTCCCCCTATGCATACTAAAAATACATTTGCATATGGAACAAGTTGTCACTGAAAACTAACTGGATTAACTTCACTCAGTATGACAATCTCTAGGATCATCCATGTTACTTAAAATCGAAGAGAATGAGAAATATCACGTCATACCTTATATGTGGAATCTAAAGAAAAATGATACAAATAAACTTATTTACAAAACAGAAGCAGACTCACAGCCTTGAATATAGGGTTGGTTACCAGTTAGAGGGAGAGTTAGGGAGTTTGGGGTAGACTGCTATATTTAAAATGGATAACCAAAAAGAACCTACTATAGAACACATGGAACTCTGCTCAATGCTATGTGGCAACCTGTATGGGAGGGGGTTTTCAAGAAGATTGGATGCATATATATGTATGGCCGAGTCCCTTCGCAGTCCACCTGAAGCTATCACAACATTGTTAATTGGCTACACTCCAATACCAAATAAAAAACTAAAACAAAAAAAGAAAGAGAGAACCAACTGGAAACTGCCAGAAAGACTCCCAAACAACTAGGGATGAAAGACAAATCCATGTGGAATCAGATAGGAAGGAAAGGTAAGTGACCAAGTTGCAATCTATGGCCCTGGAAGGGATTTCAGAGGAAAAGGAGGAATAAATGGATGAAGATCCTACCTAGCGAGTGAGTAGTTGAAGCCACAAATTGGATCCTCTAACCCTCAGGTTCAAAACAGGGAACAGCAGCTCCCTTGCTGATTGGAAGGCCACTGGTACTAACAAGAGGGCTGTGGGAAACCTGGACTCTACTCATCAAAAGCACATGCATGACTGGGCTGGGCTGTGTTCTGTCAATCAGTCGTGTCTGACTCTTTGTGACCCCATGGACTGCAGCCTGTCTGGCTCCTCTGTCCATGGAGATTCTGCAGGCAAGAATACTGGAGTGGGTTGCATGCCCTCCTCCAGGGAATCTTCCCAACTCAGGGATCGAACCCATGTTTCCCACCGTGCAGGTGGATTCTTTACCATCTGAGCCACCAGGCAAGGCCAAGAAAACTGGAGTGGGTAGCCTCTCCTTCCTCCAAGGGATCTTCTCAACCCAGGAATCAAACTGGGGACTCCTGCCTTGCGGGAGGATTCTTTACCAGCTGAGCCAGCAGGAAAGCCCGCATGCATAGCTGCTTGCCCCCAAAGAAGGGCAGGGGGGCAGAGTGAAATTGCAGGGGTGTCTGGTTCCCGCTTGAGCCAATGAATTCTCCAGTACTGCCTGCTTCACAATGCAACTCCAAACTGAGAAGAGGGTTTGATTCAAACAAAGAGATGGTTTGCTATCAAAGAGGGACCAAAGCAAGGTAGGAGTATTCATTACAGGTACTTATACAAAGCAGTGCATCAAAAGAAGCTCCAATCTCTATCTACAACTGGACCACTCCAGTTCATGCCCTGAACACCAGCTGGAAACACACAAAGGACTCACAACCCTGTGTAGCAAATCCACAACAGGGTGAAGTTGGCAGCGGCTAAGGGAAAGGTCAGCTGTGAGAGACAAAGAAGGATCAGACCTGAAGTGGCAAATCTGAGCAGGGTGGGGGCAGCCATTCCTGGTACTTACTCAGGCAGTTCATCAAAAGAGCTCTGATCTCAGTCTGTAGCTGGAAAGTCACAGCCAACACAATGGCCCATACTTTGAAGTGGCACAGATCCTTCTTGCTCCAACACTGTCCACTCTGGGGTGCTGGTGCTGGCAGGGGGAAGGAATTGAGCCAAAAATATAAAGCATTCAGGATCTCTGCTCTAGCAACTCGGGGACAAACTCCATGCCTACTAAGGCAGTGACAGACCCTGAGCAGAGAGGAGATCTGTCTCACACCTGACTCCTTCCTTAGCCTCTCAAAATTCACCCCACCTCCCAGCAAAGTAGCAGCCAGCACATCCTAAGGAAGTATGTGGCATGTTCACAGCAAATCCAGGTCTCCCAACAAAGCCACTGGGCACAAACTGTACTGAGACTCTCTCACATAAGGACATTCTTTCAAGACCACATTAGGTAACTGTTTCATCAAGGTTCATAGAAATATAAAAGTTAAGCAAAATGAGAAGACATAAGAAATGACCTTAATAAGAAGAGGAAAACAAAACTTGTGTAAAAACAAATAATGAAACAGAAATAAACAATTTACCAGATAAAGAATTCAAAACATTAGAAATAAGAAAACTAATTGAATTTGGGGAAAGAAATTAATACAGAGAGAATCTTAACAAAGAAGTGGAAAATATTAAAAAGTACCAGACAGAACTAGAGAATACAATGATAGAAATGAAAAGCATTATAAAAGAAATTAATAGCAGACCAGGTGATACAGAAAAATGCATACATGATCTTGATATAATAATGGAAAACACCCAATTTGAACTGAAAAAAAAAGTTAAAAAATAAAAACAGTGTAAGGAATGTATGAGATAATATTACATCTACCAACAGTCAGGAGCAGTGGTCCCAAAGGATAAGAGAGAAGAATGTCCAAAATATATTTGATGAAATTATGGCTTAAAACTTCCCAAACTTAAAGACGAAAACATATATCCAGGTATTGGAAACAATAGAAGGTCACAAAAAAGATGAACCCAAACAGACCTACACCAAGACATGTGATAATTAAAATGACAAGAGTAAAATAAAAAAGAATTCTAAACGCAAAAAGAAAAAAAAAAAAAAAAAAAAAAGAGTTATAAGCAAGGGAAGCAATCTTAAGGCTAGACTTTCCAGCAGAAACTTTTTAATCCAGAGGGGATTGGCATGATATTTGCAAAGTTTTGAAAGGGAAAATTTTGAAACCTAAGATACTCTACTGAGCAAGATGATTATTTAGATTTCAAAGAGGGATAAATAAATTCTTAGACAAATGAAAACTAAAAGAGGTCACTAATACTAAAGCTACCCTAAAAGAAATGTTAAGCATCATCACTAAGTGGAATAGAAAAGGCTATAACAAGATTTAAGAATCTACTGGAAAGATTTCACTAATAACACCAAATGTATAGTAAAAGCTAATTACTAGCTACTCCAGTAAGCTAGTACAAAGTTTAAAAGACAAAGAAAAATTATAAAATTAACTATGAGTACAACAATTGAAGACAGGAGGAGAAGAGGATGACAGAGGATGAAGTGGTTGGATGGTATCACTGACTAGATGGACATAAGTTTGAGCAAGCTCCAGGAGTTGGTGATGAACAGGGAAGCCTGGCATGCTGCAGTCCATGGGGTCGCAAAGAGTCAGACAAAACTGAGAGACTGAACTAAACTGAACAACAATCAGGAAAGGCATAATCACACAAAAACATGCAAAATATGACATCAAAAACAAAATATGGGGAAGGAGAGCAAAAAATTAAAAGCTTTTAGAATGTATTTGAACTTAAAGAACTACCTCTAAAACAAGTAGATATATTAATAGTTACATGCCAACATATTTGAACCTCATGTTAACCACAAATCAAAAACCTGCAATAGATACACAAAACAGTAGAAATAAAAGAACACAAGTATATCACTAAATAAAGTTATCAATCAATCCACAAAAGATGAAACACAAGCATATCACTAAAAAAAAAATTATCAGACCGCAAAAGATGAACTCATAAAAGAAAATAACAGAGAACTTAAAAAAAGCAAAAGAAAAACAGAAAACAAGTAATAAAGTGGTAATGAGTACATAACTATCACTAACTATTTTAAATATCATTGAATTATGTACTCTAATCTAAAGACATAGGGTGGCATATTGGGTAAAAAAGAAGATGAAGACCCATCTATACGTTTCTTACAAGAGATTCACTTCAGAGTTAATGACAAAAGAGACTAAAATTCAGGGGATGAAAATGTTATTTTATCAAACAGAAAAAAAAAAAAATATGAGTGGATAGCAACGCTCATATCAGACAAAATAGACTCTAAAACAAAGTCTATAACAAAAGACAAAGGAAGGCATTGTTGATGATATAAGGATCAATACAAAAAGGAGATAAAACAGCATTCATGTGCCTAATTCAGAAGTACTTAAATACATAAAGCAAATATTAACAGATAGAAAAACAGAAATAGTATGAAATTTTAACAGCTCAAATATCACCCAGACAGAAAATAAATAAACAATGGTCTTGTAGGACAAAATAGACCAGTTGAACTTAATACATACAAATGTTCATGTGTGCTAAGTGACTTCTGCTGTGTCTAACTCTTTGTGGCACTATGGGTTGTAATCTGCTAGGATTGTAATCTCTGCAAAGGAGAAGGATAAACTCATCTGAATGCAATGTTCCAAAGAATAGCAAGGAGAGATAAGAAAGCCTTCCTAAGTGATCAGTGCAAAGAAATAGAGGAAAACATAGAATGGGAAAGACTAGATCTCTTCAAGAAAATTAGAGATATCAAGGGAATATTTCATGCAAAGATGGGAACAATAAAGGACAGAAATGGTATGGACCTAACAGAAGCAGAGGATATTAAGAAGAGATGGCAAGAATACACAGAAGAACTGTACAAAAAAAGATCTTCATGACCCAGATAACCATGATTGTGTGATCACTCACCTAGAGCCAGACATACTTTAGTCTGAAGTCAAGTGGGCCTGAGGAAGTATCATTACAGACAAAGCTAGTGGAGGTGATGGAATTCCAACTGAGCTATTTTAAGTCCTAAAAGATGACGCTGTGAAAGCATTACACTCAATATGCCAGCAAATTTGGAAAACGCAGCAGTGGCCACAGGACTGGAAAAGGTCAGTTTTCATCTTAATCCTGAAGAAAGGCAATGTCAAAGTATATTCAAACTTCAGCACAATTGCTCTCAACCTACATGCTAGCAAAAAAAAAAAAAAAAAAAAAATGCTCAAAATTTTCTGAATGAGGCTTCAACAGCACACAAACCAAGAATTTCCAGGTGTTCAAGCAGGATATAGAAAAGTCAGAGGAACCAGAGATAAAATTGGCAACATCCAGTGGATCATCAAAAAAGCAAGACAGTTACAGAAAATCACCTACTTCTGTTTTATTGAATACACCAAAGCCTCTGACTGTGTAGATCACAACAAACTATAGAACATTCTTCAAGGGATGGGAATACTAGACCACCTGACCTTCGTCCTGAGAAATCTGTCAAGCAGGTCAAGAAGCAACAGTTCAATTCAGACATAGAACAACAGACAGGTTCCCAATTGGGAAAGGAGTACATCAAGGCTGTATATTTTCACCCTGCTTACTTAACTTATATGCAGAGTACATCATGCCAACTGCCAGGCTGAATGAAGCACAAGCTAGAATCAAGATTGCTAGGAGAAATATCAATAACTTCAGATACATAGATAATACCACCCTTATGGTAGAAAGCAAAGAGGAACTGAAGAACCTCTTCATGAAAGTGAAAGAGGAGAGTGAAAAAGCTGGCTTAAAACTCAGCATTCAAAAAATGAAGATCATGGCATCCAGTTCCATCACTTCATGGCAAACAGATGGGAAACAATGAGAACAGTGACAGACTTCCTTTTCCTGGGCTCCAAAATCACTGCAGATGGTGACTGCAGCCATGAAATTAAAAGATTCTTGCTCCTTGGAAGAAAAGCTATGAGAAACCTAGGTTGCACATTAAAAAGCAGAGACACTGCTCTGTCAACAAAGGTCCATCTAGTCAAAGCTATGGTTTCTCTAGTAGTCATGCATGAATGTGAGAGTTGGACTATAAAGAAAGCTGAGCATTGAAGAATTGATGCTTTTGAACTGTAGTATTGGAGAAGACTCTTGAGAGGCCTTTGGACTACAATGAGATCAAACCAGTAAATCCTAAAAGAAATCAGTCCTGAAAATACATTAGAAGGACTGATGTTGAAGCTGAAACTCCAATAATTTGGTCACCTGATGCAAAGAGCTGACTCACTGGAAAAGACCTTGATGCTGGGCAAGATTGAAGGCGGGAGGAGAAGCGGACAACAGAGGATGAGATGGTTGGATGGCATCACCAATGCATTGAACATAAGTTTGAATAGGCTCCGGGCATTGGTGATGGACAGGGAGGCCTGGGTTTTCACAATCCATAGGGTCACAGGGAGTCTGGCATGACTGAGTGATTGAACTGAACTGAATGGTAATTTCTAATACCATGTGTATATTCAATTGTTAGACTGCCAAGAAAATTGACTATAACTAAAATAATACAGTCTTCCAGTGTGCTCATGAAATTCTCCAAAGTTTTATATCCTACAGCAAATATTTTACCATATATTTGTAGAAAATGTCAGAACCTCAAATATTTAAAGCACTTTAAATTTTGTTTTTAATTTTTTAATTTTATTTTTTTTTTATTTTTTTCATTTATTTTTGTTAGTTGGAGGCTAATTGCTTTACAATATTGTAGTGGTTTTTGCCATACATTGACATGAATCAGGCATGGATTTACATGTGTTCCCTATCCTGATCCCCCCTCCCACCTCCCTCCCTATCCCATCCCTTTGGGTCTTCCCAGTGCACTAGCCCTGAGCACTTGTCTCAAGTATCCAACCTGGGCTGGCGATCTGTTTCACACTTGATAATATACATGTTTCAATACTATTCTCTCAGATCATCCCACCCTCGCCTTATCCCACAGAGTCCAAAAGTCTCTTCTATACATCTGTGTCTCTTTTTCTGTCCTGCACATAGGGTTATCATTATCATCTTTTTAAATTCCATATATATGTGTTAGTATACTGTATTGGTCTTTATCTTTCTCGCTTACTTCACTCTGTATGTATTCTTTTGAAAGGTTAAGTAATATGTATAGTGTATACGTACCACAGTTTTCTTATCCATTCGTCTGCTGATGGGCGTCTAAGTTGCTTCCATGTCCTGGCAATTATAAACAGTGTTGCGATGAACTTTGGGCTACACATTGGTGTCTCTTTCATAACTAGTTTCCTCGGTGTATATGCCCAGAAGTGGGATTGCTGGGTCATATGGCAGTTCTGTTTCCAGTTTTCTAAGAAATCAACACACTGTTCTCCATAGTGGCTGTACTAGTTTGCATTCCTACCAACAGTGTAAGAGGGTTCCCTTTTCTCCACACCCTCTCCAACATTTATTACTTGTAGATTTTTGGATAGCAGCCATTCTGACTGGTGTGTAGTGGTACCTCATTGTGGTTTTGATTTTAATTTCTCTGGTAAGAGTGATGTTAAGCATCTTTTCATGTGTTTGTTAGCCATCTGTATGCATTCTTTGGAGAAATGTCTGTTTAGTTCTTTGGCCCACTTTTTGACTGGGTCATTTGTTTTTCTGGAATTGAACTGCAGGAGTTGCTTGTATATTTTTGAGATTAATCCTTTGTCTGTTTCTTCATTTGCTATTATTTTCTCTCAATCTGAGGGCTGTCTCTTCACCTTGCTAATAGTTTCCTTTGTTGTGCAAAAGCCTTTACGTTTGATTAGGTCCCATTTGTTTATTTTTGTTTTTGTTTCCAATATTCTGGGAGGTGGGTCATAGAGGATCCTGCTGTGATTTATGTCGGAGAGTGTTTTGCCTATATTTTCCTCTAGGAGTTTTATAGTTTCTGGTCTTACACTTAGATCTTTAATCCATTTTGAGTTTATTTTTGTGTATGGTGTTAGAAAGTGTTCTAGTTTCATTCTTTTACAAGTGGTTGACCAGTTTTCCCAGCACCACTTGTTAAAGAGGCTGTCTTTTTTCCATTGTATATTCTTGCCTCCTTTGTCGAAGATAAGGTGTCCATAGGTATATGGGTTTATCTCTGGGCTTTCTATCCTGTTCCATTGATCTATATTTCTGTCTTTGTGCCAGCACCATACTGTCTTGATGACTGTGGCTTTGTAGTAGAGCCTGAAGTCAGGCAGGTTGATTCCTCCAGTTCCATTCTTCTTTCTCAAGATTGCTTTGGTTATTTGATGTTTTTTGTATTTCCATACAAATTGTGAAATTATTTGTTCTAGTTCTGTGAAAAATACCATTGGTAGCTTAATAGGGATTGCATTGAATCTATAGATTGCTTTGGGTAGTATACTCATTTTCACAATATTGATTCTTCCAACCCATGAACACGGTATATTTCCCTATCTATTTGTGTCCTCTTTGATTTCTTTCATCAATGTTTTATAGTTTTCTATATATAGGTCTTTTGTGTCTTTAGGTCGATATACTCCTAGGTATTTTATTCTTTTTGTTGCAATGGTGAATGATATTGTTTCCTTAATTTCTCTTTCTGTTTTCTCATTGTTAGTGTATAGGAATGCAAGGGATTTCTGTGTGTTGATTTTATATCCTGCAACTTTACTATATTCATTGATTAGCTCTAGTAATTTTCTGGTAGAGTCTTTAGGGTTTTCTTTGTAGAGGATCATGTCATCTGCAAACAGTGAGAGTTTTATTTCTTCTTATCAGATCCATCACGAGCACAGAAATCAAAACTGTAATCAGAAATCTTCCAGCAAACAAAAGCCCAGGACCAGATGGTTTCACAGCTGAATTCTACCAAAAATCTAGAGAAGAGCTAACACCTATCTTACTCAAACTCTTTCAGAATATTACAGAAGGAAGTAAACATCCAAACTCATTCTATGAGGCCAACATCACCCTAATTCCAAAACCAGACAAAGATGTCACAGAAAAAGAAAACTGCAGGCCAATATCACTGATGAACATAGATGCAAAAATCCTTAACAAAATTCTAGCAAACAGAGTCCAAAAACATATTTAAAAGATCATACATCATGACCAAGTGGGCTTTATCCCAGGAATGCAAAGATTCTTTAATATCTGCAAATCAATCAATGTAATACATCACATTAACAAATTGAAAGATAGAAGCCATATCTCAATAGATGCAGAAAAAGCCTTTGACAAAATTCAACATCAATTTATGATAAAAGCTCTCCAGAAAGCAGGAATAGAAGGAACATACCTCAACATAATAAAAGCCATATATGACAAACCTAGAGCAAACATTATCCTCAGTGGTGAAAAATTGAAAGCGTTTCCCCTAAAGTCAGGAAAAGACAAGGGTGCCCACTCTCACCACTACTATTCAACATAATTTTGGAAGTGTTGGTCACAGCAGTCAGAGCAGAAAAAGAAAGAAAAGGAATCCAGATAGGAAAAGAAGCACTTTAAATTTAAATGGGGGGAGATTTTGCCACAGGAAGGCCTTTTAAAGAGATACACAGATGTATTTGAGAGCATGTGTACTGAGAGTCACAAGTTACTTTGAGATACAGCAAAAATGCAATGAATTGATGGATAGATAGAGGGATAAATAGTTTGATACATATAAAGAAACCAATTATATTAAAATATTAAGGGCAAAATATGTAGAGTGGCTAAATTAGCACTCATTACATTTTTTTAGTTTTAGTTTTGCCACACTTGAAAATTTTATAGTAAAACTTTAAAAAAAAATGAGACATTTATGGAGAAGAAAAATTATCCATTTAGAACGTGTGTCTTTTCCTCACTCTGTCATTTTCAGAATTGATTTTTTTCAATATTTGGCAGCATCTCACAGCCTATTTGCTCCCTAAAGCACCCATCCACCCCACTTCTAATCCTTCCATTCCCCACTTTGTGTATTGCTTCAGTTTTCTTGATACTGTCTCCTTTCAGAGACAATTTGCCAATAATTTGGTTCTGTTGACAGATGTGCTGCTTCAAACTCTACGTCTTCTTCCTAACCGGCTCCACTACAAACATCCATGGAGACTGGGTTAGCAATGCTACATCCCCCAATCCCAAGAAAACCTATGGGACAAAGAAGAAAACACCAAGTACTGGAGGTATCAATCATTCTACAAGGACTAAATTTTCACATCAAAAAAATATTTTTAGAAAACCATGATAATATATTGGCGTAAAGTGTTTTGATAACTGTTTACAAAATGACTGTCTTTAATAGTTATAATATTTTGGCACACTCTTGCACAGCCCTTCCTCATTGTGGGCTACCAATCATTTTAATTTCAGGATGGATGAATCAGTCAGCGGTAGATTGCTTTAATCATTGTTACTCATTGCTACTAGAGTAGAAATTCTTAGAGTAAATTAACATTTGTTAGGACTGTGCCATATGGTAGTCTACCTACTCAAAACAATCAGAAATTTTGATGTAAACTTGTGACAGATTTTAATTTCCTTCTGTATTTGATGTTATTTCTCTCTTTTCTATTTAAACAAAGTTCTGTATTTGTCAGTCTGTTTTCTGGTTGTTTCCTAAGACTACAATCAGTGATGTATGATGAAAAGAACTCTAAATAGGAGACAGAAGGCAAATTTTAGGAAGTAATTACCCAAGTGTTTTTTATAGATATTTGTGAGTTACACAAATAGTTTAAGTTCTATCTTCATTTTTCCTTAATTTGTAAACCGAAGTGGCAAACCTGAATGATTTCTAATGTTAGTACCAGATCTATCATTTCATCTATTTTGTTATGTCTAAAACCATTCATTGTGTGAAGTAAGTATCAATTGCCTAATATTATTAACATGTATTAACAACCAAAATCAAATTCTACTTACACAACAATTTGCCTATTGATAACTATTTAGTCTGCATTTCAGTATTTTGACTTGTTATCCAGTTCCTATTACAGCTAAAGGTTTTGTTTTGTTTTTTTTTCAATATCATTACATTCTAAGGATGATATTTAACCTATAAATTTCAACTTAAGTATAAATTTCATTTTGACAGTGTTCTAGATTAGGGCATATACTAAAAGAAGACATCAAAATGGTTCCTCATTCTGGAAGCTCTCTGAAATAATTAAAGCCTCTGCCCAGCTCCTTCCAAGATTGAGAAAAAAAAGTATAACACAGCATGACATAATAGAATGACTAAAATTATCTTCAAGGCCCAGTTCAGATATGTAGATTCTGTGAGCTACTGGGGGATTACCGCTCTGAGCTCTATCATGATAATAACATTGACTCCCTATGATTGCTTAAGTATTGGAAATAACATTCACAAAATATTTAACATAATGTGCTTTTCATAAAAGAAAGCATTACAAGAAATCAGAATGTGAAAGATGGTCTCAAATTTAGATAGCAAAGGTCAACGACAACAGAATATTAATCAGATAAAGCAACAATAACACTTGATTGAAGAGGGTGATATTAGAGGTCTTTAGTCAGGTTGAAGCAAAGTTAATGAGTAAATTGGAATGTCATGTACCTGGAATCATTTTTTTTCTCTTTTAAAAATATAATCTAAACAAACTTGAAATAACATCGATTGTTTTGTTATATTAATTTTACAATAGGATCTCACATGATGTACTAAGTATAGCTAAGAGTGGTCTTTATTCCAGGTATGCATTTTCTTTTCAACACTTCAGGCACACTATACTTTAAGCTCCTTGATTTTTTTCCCCAAATTTATTATATTTCCATGTATTCAAAGAAGAAATATCAATCATTTCTCCAGTTTCTGTGCATAACACACTCACTACCATTTCTGGACATGAGTATAAGCAAACTCCGGCAGACAGTGAAGGAGAGGGAAGCCTGGCATGCTGCCGTCCATGGGGTTGCAAAGTGTTGGACACAAATTAGAGAATGAACAAACAAAAAAATTTTTTCATCTTGATATAGTCCCATGATTTTTTCAGTCAAGGACTGTGCTTTGTTTTTTTGCTTGTTTGTTTTGTTTTCATACTTTTTAACTCTTTCTGTACACCATAGAATCTGGAAGGTTTCTGGTCACTAAATTCTGATTCAGCTGCTTGCTAGTTATGGGACCTTGAATATGGTAGTGGAATTTTCTCAGCCTTAGTTCCTCTTCTGAGAAACAAAGAGGATTATATCAACATCAGAAGATTATACTAAGAGTAAGAAACATATGAACTAATTCTACCCAATTTCTTGTTCTTTCTTTATATTGACTAATTTGATCGATTGGTTGTGTCAGGTCTTAATTGCAGCATGCCAGCTCTTTGTTGTCAGGTTTCTCTCCAGTTGTCAGGCGCAGGTTTAGTTGATCCAACACTTGTGGGATCTTAGTTTCCGCAGAGAGAATGAATACACATCCCCTGCATTGGAAGGCAGACTCTTAACCACTAGACACAGGGAAATCCCTCCACTTGTTCTAACTGTAGTCAAAGTATCTATTGAAGAACCTAATGAAAGACAGGCTCAGAAATTTTTTACAGATATGTCATTAATTCATGTACTGTTTTCATTTGTTTTGTTCTTTCCTAAGGTGAGAGTCTTTTTAAATAAGACTTTGTACACCCAAGGAATAATCTGCAACATTACTTGCAATATTCATACAGTAGCATATGTTAATTTTTATAAACTACAGCTATATTGCTATAATTTTGATTACTTAAACCATAATGCTGTGTAAGTTAAATATTTTATCATAATTTCCTCATTCAGTAGATAGGATATTCTTTCATAATAAAATTATATTCTAATGTTGAACCATGCATTTTCTAGCTCATTATATGTAGTACATATTTTCTTGTTCCTGGAAAGAAATTTCTATCAATTTTAAAACTAAATTAACAACTTTCTATAAAGTAATTATTTACGGCAACACATAGCAAATAGCCTGCCTAGTGGAATATTATATATTATATATATAATATACATAATATTATATATATAATAAGGAAAGTTTCTTCTTATTCCACATTAAAAATGTCATATCAGTTTTTCCATGAAGTTCCTCAAATTAATGTACATGAGCAATTCCTTAAATTATTTACTTCTTTATGTAGATAATTTAAATATATATGTTTTCATATTACATATGGGTTAGAAGGGTAATATATGAATTCATAATCAGTTTTCTATACTTTACTTAAAAAATCAGATTGTCTCTTCCAAAGTTCAGCATTGTTCACACCACCACAACACTTTATGTTTGCCACCTCTTTCCACTCACTTTCTTACAAAGAAACTATGTGTGAATACACATGTATATTCAAACAGCTCCTTCAGAAAAGGAGCCCTGGGTTGATCACTTTTGAGTGTTCAGTGCCTGCATTTTGTCTTGAACATGATAAGTACTCAAACAATAACTTCAAATGAGCAAAATTGAGAGGGTGGGGCCCAAAAGAAGTTACACTTTTACTAAAATAGAGACAGGACAACTATAGATGATGGGTAATGAGATCACAGTAGACCATCAAGCAAAAGCATTAAGGAATAGGAAGTTGGGAGTATGATGTGACATTTCTCAAATTTTCCTTGCTCTTACACATACAAAAAAACAGAATTTATAAATATAAAAAGGGACATTGCAACCTGTCATCTCCTTGAATGCATTGTATATTTAGTGAAAAAAAACTATCTACAATTTTAACAGCACTATAAACTCATTCAATACCATTTTCAGCCTGAGTCTAATCATTTGTGAAAAGCTTGCTGTTCATAATAAGCACCTATAAAATGAAAGCTTGTATTGCAGAGGAGACTCTAGGTTTCAACGTGTTTGTTTGTGTTCATATCCCCATGATATAAACACAACCTATTTTTAAGATGTCAAAAACCTATAATAATCAACAGCACAATGAGCGTTAAAACACTTAGTTTCCACAGACCTTAAATAATATATGGCAGACTGATCATGCTATAGAATTTCATTAACTGTACTACATTTATCTAATATATAGCTTCACAAATGCATTTCAACATTGATTTAACCATGTAATAAATTCTCCTTTGCTTTAATCACAGGGATACTTCACATGAAGTAATTTTAAGTAAATATGTTATTCTTGTGTGTGTGATTGTCTGTGCAAGTACAATTTCAGTGTTCGATGTTAGCTTTTGTCTTAGAATACTGAATACTTACAAATATTTTGATAGATATTATTAAATTCAGAAGATCATAAAATTGGGATGAACCTATGAAAATATATAGTGGGGAAAATACTTGCAACAGAGAGTTCTACATCCCTTTACCAATTGTTTTAGGCATTTAATTTTCATCTGAAATATATTTTTGGTACCCAAATTGCTTGAAAACTATTTATTTTGCATGATAGGAACAGTAGAGTGGAGACGGTAAAACTCTTCACTTCTTACAAACTCCATTTACTAGCAACAGCTATGTTTGAAAGAGAAAAAGGAAACACAAAGAATCCAACAACAAGTTAGCTGAAAGATAAGTTTACCAAGACAAGGAAAGGAATTTTTAAGTGTCAGCCTGTCACCCAATACCTAGCAACAGTGATTCAGTCTCCCCAGTAACAATTGAGGGTCTACCTTGCTGCAGGATCGATGGGATTGGCTAATGCAGAATCTCTTGGTCAAGCAATAAAACAGACAACTCACACAGTACAAATATACATGCACAGAGCAAGTTAAGTACATTTGTATGTATGTATACATGCACACATATATGCTGTTGCTGCTGCTAAGTCACTTCAGACATGTTCAAATCTCTGTGACCCTATGGACTGTAACCTTCCAGAGTCCTCTGTCCATGGGATTCTCCAGGCAAGAATACTTGAGTGGGTTGCTGTGCCCTCCTCCAGAGGATCTTCCTGATCCAGGGATCGAACCCACATCTCCTGTGTCTCCTGTATTGCAGGCGGACTTTTTACCCACTGAGCATCCTGGGAAACCCACACACATATATAGATATATATATATGAAATATATATGCACTGAAGTCTCAACTTTTAATAGTTGTATAAACAATGTAGTTGTTTTAAAAATCATTAATGATAGCCATTAGAGAATTAAACTGACTTTTAGCAGTAATATTAGATGCCAGAGTAAACTAAACTTTATCAAAGTTTTGAGTGAATATAAATTAGAATTCTAGCATTCTTAGTCAAGCAAGTGGAACCAAAATGCCATAAAAACTGACTTATTTGAAAAGACCCTGATGCTGAGAAAGATTGAAGGCAAGAGAAGGGGACGACAGAGGATTAGACGGTTGGATGGCATCACCAACTCAATGGACATGATATTGAGTAAACTCTTGGAGTTGGCGATGAACAAGGAGGCCTGGTGTGCTGCAGTCCATGCGGTGGCAAAGAGCTGGACACGACTGAGTGACTGAACTGAACTGAACTGAAGCAAATATTCATGTTTTTGAAAACATATATATTATACATACAACACACACACACATGCACACAACACACACACACACACACACACAAAACGGGCTTCTCAGGTGGTTCTTGTGGTAAAGAACCTACCTGTCAATGTAGGAGATTATCCCTGATTTGGAAGATCCCCTAGAGGAGGGCATGGCAACCCACTCCAGTATTCTTGCCTGGAGAATCCCATGGACAGAGGAGCCTGACTTGCTACAGTTCATGGGGTCACAGAGTCAGACATTCCTTGGAGTGTTGCTGCTGTTAAGTCACAACAATCATTTAAGTGGACCAGTTTAGTTATGGGGCCTCTCAGGTGGCACTAGTGGTAAATAACCCACCTGCCAATGCAGGAGACATGAAATGCAGGTTCAATCCCTGGGTTGGGAAGATGCCCTGGAGGAGGGCATGGCACTCCAGTAGTCTTGCCTGGAGAATCCTTTGGACAGAGGAGCCTGTCAGTGAAGAGTTGGACACAACTGAGCGACTGTCGCTGATTTCATACTTTCTCCATGACCAGAATTCTTCAGCAACAGTTATATTCCTTCACTTCCTGGAAAATCTCTTCCTCATTCCCATGTCATATCGTTGCACATTTTGTACCATGTACCTAGAACACATTCTTGTACATGTTAATATGGTTGGTCTTCCTTGTTATGAAAATCAGGCCAAGTAAAATCTCCCAGAGAGACCATTTCTGCCTACCTAAATAGATGATATTCAATTCCTTGCCATTCACTATCATACTACTTGATTTTTATTTTCTTTCTTGTTTTTATTGTGCTCTTGTATTATACTGTTTCCAAGTTTATTGTTGTAAACAATAAACAGTTAGCTTCATGGGTGCAGGTTCTTAAGCTTTTTCATGGTTGTATTACACTAGAGTATCAATACCTACTAAGTATTTAATAAATATCTGTATATTCATTCATTCAGCACATGTTTCTTAAAAGCCTACTGTGTTCCAGATATTCTTTTAACTTCAGGTGATATAGCTGCTTAAAAACAGAGAGAAAAAAAAATCCTGCCCTCATAAACATTATAATAGTGGTGATAAACAAGAAAATTTTTGAATTAGGGACTCCAGAAAGCAAGGACAGGACGTAGCCATTTTGAGTCTCTGTATATTCCCATTTAAATTTTTCTTCCAGTTTTACTGAGATATAACTGACATATAGCACTTTATAAGGTGTACAGCAGAGAGACTGGATTTACACACAGTATGAAGTGATTATCACAAGTTTTGTGAACATCTATCTCCTACAGATACTAAATAAAATAGACACATTGAGGATTCAGGATTTACTCTTTTTTTTTTTTTTAGGATTTACTCTTTTAACAACTTTCATGTATAACAAACAGCAGTGTTAATCATATTTATTCTGTTGTACATTACATCTCTGGTGGTAGTTTAGTCGCTAAGTCGTGTCTGACTCTTGAGATCCCATGGACTGTAGCCTGTCAGGCTCCTCTGTCCATGCGATTCTCCAGGCAAGAATACTGGAGTGGGCTGCCGTTTCCTTCTCCAACATTACATCTCTAGTATTTATTAATATTATAACTGGAAGTTTGTACTTTTGACTACCTTCATCCAATCCCCCTCCCCCAGTCCCTCACTTACCCACCGCTCCGTCAATGGTAACCACAAATTTGATCTCTTTTTCTATGAGTTTGCTTATTTTGGCTTACAACACTATGTTAGATCTTGTTACAAAACAAAGTTATTTGATATTTCTGTAGATTTCAACATGATCACCAAAATAAGCCTGGTTGCAATATGTCACCACACAAATTTCATAGTTGAATATAATGCCCCTACTGTACATTTTGTACCCATACCCATGACTCATTTATTTTGCAACTGGAAGTTTGTACCTCTTAATCCTCCTCAGCAATTGCTTTCCTCCACCTACTCACCTCCTGTCTGGCAAATACATGTTCTCTGTATCTATAACTTGTTTATGCCTTGTTATGTTAGTTCATTTTGTTTTACTGGATTCCATATATAAGTAAACCACATGATATTTGTCTTAACTCTCTATGTTACTTAACATGATGAACCCACACAGTTCATTCTTTTGTTGTAAATAGCAAGATTTTCTTGTCCTTTTTTGTTTAGTTTTCTATTGATGGACACAAGTTGCTTTCATATCTTATTATTATAAATAAATTCATCTCTTATCTATTATAAATAAATTCATATAATTTTCATATCTTATCTATTATAAATAACAGTGTAATGAATAGAGGGGGTATATATATCTTTTTTCACACTGTTTTTGTTTTCTTTGTATAAATAACTAAGAGTGATGTTGCTGGGTCATACAGTAGTTTAATTTTTAGTTTTTGAGGAATTTCAATAATGTTTTCCATAGTGGTTATATCAGTTTACATTCCCAGCAATAGTGTATAAAGATTACCTCTTCTTCACATCCTCACCAATAATTGCTATTTATTGTGCTTTTGACAATAGCCATTCTGATAAGTATGAGGTGATATGTTGTTGTGATTTTAATTTGCATTTCACTAAAGATTGGTGATATAGAGCATCTCTTCATGTGTCTATTGGCCATCTGCATACCTTCCTCAGATCCTCAGCCTATTTTTTAATTAGGCGGTTTGTTTGTTTTTGATGTTGAGTTTTGAGTTCTTTGCATATTGTGGATATTAACCCCTTATCATATATAGCATTTGAAAATACTTTCTCCCATTCAGTAGGTGGTCTTGTCATTGTATTGCTTCCTTTACTATGCAAAAGCTTTTTAGTTTGGTATAGTTCAATTTGCTTGGTTTTGCTTTTGCTTGCCTTGCCTGCGGGGACATAGCCAAAAAAAAAGAATTCGTGTGCTTTGGTTTTGGTGTGAAGGGTTTAATTTCCATTCACCTGATGTATATCAACAAATACCTGAAGTTAAGAGGTTTATTAGGGCTGCCATTACAAAATACCATTGACTGGGTGGCTTGAACAATAGAAATTTATTTTCTCAGAGTTCTGAAGACTAGAAGCCCAAGATCAAGGTGTTGGTACATTTGATTTCTTCTCAGTTCTCATTCTTTGTTTTTCAAAGTTTACCTTCTTGTTATGTCTTTATTTTCTAAGAGGGAGGAAAAAAGGAGACATTCTGCAAGACTGAGCATTTAAATTAAAAAAGACAGTTTCAAAGAATATTCTTTAAATTTTTCAAGTGCCCTGAATGCATACAATGGTTGAATATCAAATACTACTTTTAGATTTTAAAATAATTATAGTTGAAAAACACTGACTATAGAAATTACCACAAATTTAACCTAAAATTGTCTTTCAAGTTTTATTAGCAATATTTTCTTCATATTTCAATTAAGCAATATGTTTTACTAAAGCTGTCTAAAGATCTGAAAGGTGTCAATAAATGGAAATGTGATTTTTTATTTAAGGATTGAATTTGAGTCAGTTAAAATGAGGTGGATGAAGCTAAGCTTGTTATACAGAGTGAACTCAGAAAAACAAACATTGTTAAAGCATATATACGGAATCTAGAAAAATTGTACTGATGAACACATAGGCACGATAGGAATAGAGACACAGACATAGTGGGCAGTCTTGTAGACACAGTGAGGGAAGAAGAGGGTGGGATGAATTGAGAGAGTAGCATTGACATATATACATCACAGTGTATAAAATAGATGCAGTTAGTGGGAAGCTGCTTTATACATAGGGAACCCAGGGCAGTGCTCTGTGATGACCTAGAGGGGTGAATTGGGGGTGGGTGGGAAGGAGGCTCAAGACAGAGGGGATATATACATGTATATACACTAATGGATGATTTGCATTGTTGTATAACAGAAACCAACACAAAACTATAAAGCAACTATCCTCCAATTAAAATAATACTAATAACAATGGTGGTTGAGCAACATCATGAAAGTACTTATGCCATTTGAAAATAACTAAATCAGTAAGCTATCTATATTTTCCATAATAAAAATAATTATACAAAGAAAAATAAATTTCTAATTAAATGAACTGATGCTAAATAGCATAACTTCTTAATTGCTTAACTAGATTTAAAATTTCCAGAGAATTCTCAACATTTATCTTTAATGTGTGCTGTTCACTGTATAAAATTGCTCCCACTGAAATAACCAGATGAGCATGAGCAGAAAAATGGGGATAGTATGTATAACTGCTTGATTCTCCTTCCCTAATGCTTTCTGCTTTTCTTCATCCAATGGTACAGCTTTCTTTGAACTCAATGAGTGTTCTTTACAACACAGTGATAGAGTGGAGTACAGAAGTGATAAGAGTTCAGCACATGGAGTGAAGACTAGAAGTATTTTGCCTTCAAAAGAAGTCAGTCTTCAAAGCAGTAGCTCCCTTCAACAACAGACTTAAAGCCAAAGGGCAGAATATCGAAGAAGAGACCAAGGAAGTAATTGAGCAAATCAAATTCTCATGTCAGAAATGGAGAAAAAAGAATTTATATGTAAGTAGCAAAAATCTCAGGTTTCTCCAATGTATCAAGGTAATCCAGTTTGACTTAATCTCAGCATTTTTGCAGTCTCTACAAAAAACTTAGTACAGTAGAATTAGAGAGGCATATTGTAGACACACTCAATAAGGGCTGCAGTGGGAAGGTTGGGTTTTCCTGGTTACATAATATCAAATGTCATGCTTGTGTGACCTGAATACTTGTTTGGCCCTTATTACTCCATGTTTCTTGCAATTGCCTATTCATTTTCACTAAGTGTGTACAACAGTTCAGTTTAGTCGCTCAGTCGAGTCTGATTCTTTTGCGACCGCATGCCAGGCCTCCCTGTCCATCACCATCTCCTGGAGTCCACCCAAACCCATGTCCATTGTGTTTGTGATGCCATCCAACCATCTCATCCTCTGTCATCCCCTTCTCCTCCTGCCCTCAATGTTTCCCAGCATCAGGGTCTTTTCAAATGAGTCAGCTCGCCGCATCAGGTGGCCAAAGTATTGGAGTTTCAGCCTCAACATCAGTCCCTCCAAAGAACACCCAGGACTGATCTCCTTTAGGATGGACAGGTTGGATCTCCTTGCAGTCCAAGGGACTCTCAAGAGTCATCTCCAACACCACAGTTCAAAAGCATCAATTCTTCGGTGCTCAGCTTTCTTTATAGTCCAACTCTCACATCCATACATGACTACTGGAAAAATCATAGCCTTGACTAGACCTTTGTTGGCAAAGTAATGTCTCTGCTTTTTAATATGCTGTCTAGGATGGACAGGAAGGCCTGGCATGCTGCAGTTCATGGGGTCGCAAAGAGTTGGACACTACTGAGCGACTGATCTGAACTGAACTAGGTTGGTCATAACTTTCCTTCCAAGGAGTAAGTGTCTTTTAATCTCATGGCTGCAATCACCATCCACAGTGATTTTGGAACACAGAAAAATAAAGTCAGTCACTGTTTCTACTGTTTCCCCATCTATTTGCCATGAAGTGATGGGACCAGATGCCATGATCTTCGTTTTCTGAATGTTGAGTTTTAAGCCAACTTTTTCACTCTCCTCTTTCACTTTCATCAAGAGGCTTTTTAATTCTTCTGCACTTTCTACCATAAGGGTGGTGTCATTTGCATATCTGAGGCTATTGATATTTCTCCTGGCAATCTTGATTCCAGCTTATGCTTCCTCCAGCCCAGCATTTCTCATGATGTACTCTGCATATAAGTTAAATAAGCAGGGTGACAATATACAGCCTTGAAGTACTCCTTTTCCTATTTGGAACCAGTCTGTTGTTCCATGTCCAGTTCTAACTGTTGCTTCCTGACCTGCATACAGATTTCTCAAGAGGCAGGTCAGGTGGTCTGGTATTCCCATCTCTTTCAGAATTTTCCACAGTTTATTGTGATCCACACAGTCAAAGGCCTTGGCATAGTCAATAAAGCAGAAATAGATGTTTTTTCTGGAACTTTCTTTTCCAATGATCCAGTAGATGTTGGCAATTTGATCTCTGGTTCCTCTACCTTTTCTAAAATTAGCTTGAACATCTGGTGCTACTCCAATTCCATATTGCTGAATCCTGGCTTGGAGACTTTTGAGCATTACTTTACTAGCCATGTGAGATGAGTGCGATTGTGTGGTAGTTTGAGCATCCTTTGGCATTGCCTTTCTTTGGGGTTGGAATGAAAACTGACCTTTTCCAGTCCTGTGGTCACTGCTGAGTTTTCCAAATTTACTGATATATTGAGTGCAGCATTTTCACAGCATGTGTACATATATTTGTGCAAAATTATTTATTTTGAGATATTGAGTCATATCATTTTTGAAGCTGAGAGGATCAGTGATTTTCTGCATGCAACTGGAGGCCCGGGAAAGCCAGAAATGTGTTCTGAAGGCCTCAGAGTCACAAAGCTGGAGACATGACAACATTGATGCCCCATTTCAACAGTCAGGCAAAGAGCAAATCTGACCTTCCTCTGGCTATTTTTTTTTTTTCCCTGTCTGAAGCCCTCAAAGGACTGGATGATATCCACTTTCATTGGGGAAGGCAACCAGCTTCACTCAGTCCATGAATTCAAGTACTAATTTCTTCTGCAAATGCCATCACAGACACACCCAGAAATAATGTTTAATCAGCTATCTGGGTACTCCATGTACCAACTGAGTTGATACACAGAATTAACCAACTCAAGTCCAAGTGGTCATAGTTGGTATTTATAATTACCTTCTTCCACTATCTTTTCCCTCTGCCTTCAACAAGCGTCTCATGGTCACAGTTCTTTTTCTTCTAGGGTAAACTAAGCCATTATTTCTGAACAGCCATTAGTAGTCCTGCCTGGTCTGGATTGTTGTAATTTAAGATTGACCTTAGTTATAGGGCATGGTAATACTAAGAGATTCCCTAAGAGATCTTCTCTATTACAAATATGATCTCCTTTAGCTCCATTGTGAAATAATAGTACAATTTGCCCCTTGGTAGTCAGGATCAGTTACTCCGTAACTCCCTCCTTTATCTGTTGACTCAGAGGTGTGAGAAGAACAAAGTGACTGGACCACAGTCTTAACTTCCAGTTCAATAGAATCAACGTGTTTTCTGGTAGAAGTAAACTTCTCTCTAAAAATAAGATCTCTAGGCCAACGGATCAAAAAATCATGGAAATAGATAGTACAATTTTTGCTAATGGATAGCTTATATAATAATGAGTGGTGCTACTCCAATTTCCATCTCCTGATCCTGTACCAGTGAATACTGAATCAGAAAGAAACAGTGCCACATATTGTGTACTGAGAATAAACATTCTTGTGGAGAAATGTGCCCCAGACATGCCAAACATTGCCATATAGCTGGCACTGTAACAGACTTCAAGGGGTCCTTCCACTGCTCTATCAAGCTAGCTGCTTCAGAGTGGTGAAGAACATGGTAACACAGTGAACTACTGGGCCATTGATGCACTTCATTTGCTGTGAAGTAACTTTTATTCATTAGAAGCAATGTTGTGTGGAATACCATGGCTGTGAATGAAACATGTAACTCCACGCATTGGGATTTTGGAAGAAGCACCACATACAATGAAGACAAAACCATATACAGAGTATCTATTCCAATAGGGACAAAACGCTGCCCTTAATGATGAAACAGCCCTGGTATAATCAATCCAACACCAGGGAGCTCACTAATCACCCTGGGGAAGAGTGCCATATCTAGGACTCAGAATTGATTTCTACTGCTTGCAGATTGGGCTCTCAGCAGTGGCTGTGGCCAGGCGGCTTTGGTTAGTGGAAGGCCATGTTATAAGCCCAATGGTGGCATAACCTCCACCCCTGCCATGACTGAACACTTTAACCACATTTCTTTCAGGAATTACAAGGTTGGTTGGAGAAAGAGTCTGAATGATATACACAGAAAAGTTTATCCTATCCACTTGATTGTAAATATTTTCTCTCTGCTAAGATCACCTTTTGGTGAGAATTTACATGGGACACAAATACATTCATGTTTTTTGCTCATACAGAAAATTCTATCCATATACCTATTTTCCAAATTTCCTTGTCACCAAATTTTAAATCATATGAGTTCCAAGTCCATGGCAAAAAACTCATCACAAACAGGAATCAGTAATTGCGTATCTGGTCATTTCTTATTTCAAACAATGTGGACAGTCTCGGGCACTGCTCAAAGTTCTGCCCACTGGGAGGATTTCCCTTTACCACTATTTTTCAGGACTATCCTAGAAAGAGGGTATAATGATACAGCTGTCCACTTTTGAATACTACCTGCATATTGCACAGAATCAAATGTTAACAAAACTCAAGGCTTCTTTTCCTCTGTCAGCTGAGCATAGGGAACTCTCTAGCAGACCATAGGCTGGGAGTGAGGAGTATGTGCAGTATGAACAAAGACCATGGGCTACTTGTTGAAGTAATTTACTTGTGCCTTCAGGACTGACTTGAGCATGATCATATACTTACCACTTTCTTCTGATAATGGAGAACTATTGTCCATAACTAAATTTATGAATTGGCAGGTCAGATGAATATCCAGTTTATTGTGGGCAGCTCAGGTTGCATAACTTGGTGGCCCATGATTAAATATTCAATCTCTACTAAGGCCTAGTAGCAGGCTGAGAGTTGTTTCTCAAAAGGAGACAGCTGTCACCAGAGTATGTTGGAGCTTTTCTTCAAAATTCTAAGTGCTTGTGTCGCAATTCACCTACAAGATCTGGTCAAATAAACTGAAGTGAATCCCTTGAATGAATCCAAGTATATACTTGCAAGTTAGCTCTAGTATTTAGGAGTTTAAGAACATTGGATGCACTGCTGTGGAATTTAGCTTAATGGTACATCAGAGCCAAAGATTCCCTTAACAGGAAAAACAAAAAAAAAAGGTATAGGAGGTTGTTGGCAACAATTGGATTCACAGACTTTATTACATGGGGTATCATTCATGAAATCTACTGGCCTAAAAGAAATTATTGAAGGCATAGGTGATGTGTAACTTGGAGGTAACAACCCACAGCTTTTGGTTCCATTCTTCAAAACAGTATACATGACGAATCACCAAATATTGTAAAGTCCTATTCCCAAATAAGTAAAATAGTTAAGTCCAGAAACTGGGTGAAGTAAGTTCCTTCTTCCCCATGTCATTAGTTGCAGTGATCTATCTGGGGGATTTGTGTTTTCTATCTACACAACTCCTGGTGTATAATCCTTTTTATTTTTTATTTTAGTTTGCTAACATTTTGTTAGGCACTTCTGTGTCCATATACATGAGAGATACTGGCCTGCAGTATTTTTTTTTTAATTTTGTCTGGTTTTCACATCAATGTAATGATGACCTTGTAGAACGAATTTGAGAGTGTTACCTCCTCTTCAAAACTTTAGACTCATTTGAAAAGGATAGATTTTATCTTTGGTAGGATTCCCCTGTGAGATCAAATCAGTCAGTCCTGAAGAAAATCAACCCTGAATATTCATTGGAAGGACTGATGCTGAAGCTGAAGTTCCAATACTTTGACCACCTGAAGCAAAGAGTCAATTCATTGGAAAAGACTCTGATGCTGGGAAAGATTGAAGGCTGGAGCAAAAGAGGACAACAGAGGATGAGATTGCTGGATGGCATCACTAACTCAATGGACATGAGTTTGAGCAAGCTCTGGGAGATGGCAAAGGACAGGGAAGCCTGGTGTGCTGCAGTCCATGGGGTCACAAAGAGTCACTCAGACATGACTGAGTGACTGAATGGGATGATGACACCCTACCAGGTTCTGCTTCACCTTCACCTTACTCACATGATTGCGTGCCTGCGTGCTAAGTCGCTTCAGTTGTGTCTGACTCTGTGCGACCCTATGCACTGCAGTCCTCCAACTCTTCATGGGATTCTCCAGGCAAGAATACTGTACTGGGTTGCCTTTTCCTTCTCCAAGTGATCTTTCCAACCCAGGGGTCAAACTAGAGTCTTTTGAGTCTCGTGCATTGGTAGGTGCGGTCTTTACCACCAGCACCACCTGGGAAGCCCCTGATTGCATCCCCCTCCTAATCTTAGAATTCAATCAGCAACTGCCTGCGTGATCCCTTAACCCCCAGCTAAGAACTGTTCTGATTCTCAGATTTGAGGCTCTATTATTGGGGGATCAACAAGAAATGTCAGTCCTCTGGATGGTTGATAAGCTGAAGGGTTGTGGGGAACGCGTTCCTTCCACAGTTCCCCTGGTAACCAGGGAGCCCTTCTGATGTCATCCACCCTGTGACTGGTAGCCTCTTTGTCTCCTGAGTAGCAAAGCTGGCTGTGGAGTCCTGCCTGCCTTTAGCCATACCAGGCAGTGTGTTGCTCCTGCGTCTTTGCCTCTGACTTGTAAGTCTCCCTGTTCAACAAATTAATGACGTCTCTGTCTCTGACTCTGAGTTCTTCTTTGGTTTCAAGGCTGGGCAGTTGCAAAGACTGCAGTATGGTGGGATGCAGCCCAGCACAAAGTAGTTGCTCTTTCAGCTTTCAGATGCAATATAAGGGAATCATAACTGAACGTATTTGTCATTATCACAAAAAATTTTAAATATTGTTCTATGGAACAGAATAAATAAACCCCAGATAAAGAACCAATAGTAGATTGGAATTCAATTTATATTAAATATCATCTTTTACTCACAGGAGACAAAATGATGTTTCAACAAATTTGGGGACAAATGGTATACATTTTTGAAAAAACAAAGTCAGACACTCTGCTTCACACACTGAATAAAGTTAAATATATTTCATTTACATTAAGTAAAATTTTTAAATGTTCTTATAAAGAGAAATCACAAAGTTGAAAAGCAAATGAAAGTCTTAAAGTAAATATTTTTAAAATATATAAAAGTTTTAATATAAAAAAGAGTTCAAGGGAAAAAAATTGGCAAAGCTTACAATTATGCAAAACACATAAGCATATTAAAATATATTTATTTATCATATTAGTTATGAAAATGCTAATTATAACATATATAGCATATAATATTACACATATGCAGTGATATAAATGATATAATGCATTGCAATATACTATATATATGCTATTAATACATAAATATATTTAATAGTAATTTTGACTAAATGTTATAATTGAAAATAATGAGAATATATGTATAGTTTATATGTAAAATACTATATAATATACTCTTAAGACAATTTAAAAATATAGACATATTATATATTTTATAAAGCAATGTGATAGTAAATTATACATATAGAATATATTTTAAAGCAATTTGATAATAAATATATATATCTCAAGTCTTTTGATCAATCCAGCAATTCTATTTCCTTAACCTAATCTATAGAAAATTTTAAAATACACAGCAAACATGTATGAATTGAGATGTTGGAAGTTAAAGAAATAGGAGTTGCTAGGCAGCCTATTTTCTTGACAAATCACAATATGTTTATATGGGATTGGCATCAAATTTATACAAAAAGCTTCCAAGGTTACGGACTTAGTATATATAAAAGCATATCGAAGACTTTTAGAGTTATGTGGGTTTTTTTCCAAATAAGTTAACAATGGCGTGTGTGTGTGTGTGTGTGTGTGTGTGTGTGTGTGTGCATGCTCGCATGCCAGGAGCTATGGATCTCCATAGGGTTAGGCAGACATGTTCTTAAACCTTCTATCTGAATAACTATATTAAACATAAAAGGCAGAGCCCACTTACCTTATCTATACAAAAAATGGTTACAATGTTCATTAAACACTGAGTTTGTAAAACTCACCTGGCAATTAATCTATTTATCTCTAATTTATTGAAAGAATGTGGTTTTAACATTGCCAGCATTATTCAGATTGTATGTTCATGAATCTGGGAATTTGAGTCAAATTAGAGATTTCAGGGTTAACTTTGGCTATAAAGATAGATTTTCTTGGAAAGGAGTGTAGTTTCTGTGGTTGCATAAAAAATAAAGACTATTTCTTTCTTGGACAAGTACCAACCTCACGTCAATGTAGAAAGACCAGAATGTGCCTAGCATTCCAAATGGCTGTTTGCCAATTTGAAAGATTTCTAAAAAGAAAAGGGGCTATTGTACGTTATTTTCTTTTAAATCACAAAGTGTACGGTCTGTGGAACAGACCACAGAGGAGAAAAAAAGCAGAAAAGAAATGAACTTTGCTGACCCTCCACACAAATTTTGTCTCCTTCACTTAGAAAATTGTAAAGTATCTTTTTTGTTTTTCTCTCTCATTTTAACCTTTTGTCTTCTCTCTGGGCTGCCATTCTGTGTTTGAGGGGGAAAATCATCTTGTCTAGAATATTAGCTCACACAAAGGGACAGCCAGCCACTCCATCATGACTTAGTTTTATTACATATACCAGAGATTGACTACATACAGACGGCACTTCAGCAGCATTCATATTTGGAGTTAGGCAATGCCAGAAGAGAGAGGTTTGGATCAGAGCTATGGACAAAGAAAAAGTAGTTGATGAAGACGAAGTGAAAAATATAAATCATCAAACATTAACTACCTTTCAAGGTGAAAACCAGGGCATCAATGATAATACTTAAGAGCCCAGACTTTGATGATGAACAGAAGCCAAAACCCTATCTGATGCCATTAACTACCTCTGTGACCTTGGACAACTTAGCCGCGTTGTTAACTTCTGTTTCTTCATTGGTAAATTAAATGAATCATCTGTCAGAGTGTTTTGAAGTCGCTGATAACATACAACTCATAAATTGCTGAGTCTAAGATATGGTGAACAATAAATGTTAAAATGGGCTTTCCAGGTGAATCAGTGGTAAAGAATCCACCTGCCAATGCAGAAGGCAAAGGAGATGCAGGTTCGACCCCTTGGATCAAAAAGATTCCCTGGAGCTTTGGGGATGGCAGTCCCCTCAAATATTCCTGCTGAGATAATCCCATGGACAGAAAAGCCTGTCAAACCACAGCCCGTGGGGTCGCTAAGAGGCGGAAATGACAAAGCAACTGAGCATACACGCACAGAGAGGTGTTGAACACCTGTCAGTTGTTAGTTCCACTCGGTGGTCATCATTATTAATATCACTGTTAAAAATAAACTTAGAAGGATGTTCACTTTTTCAACATAAACTTAATCAATATTTAAATTGTTACTATGCTTCTAAGAGCTTTTTACTAGAAAGTGCTCATACAAACTGAAGAAAAATCTCCATATAATAAAATACATAGGGATATCTAAGCATAAATTAATCACAAATTATCATTCACTTGGATTACCAAATGAGAGACACTAAAAATATCTTAATCTGTCAAGATTTTTCCGTTTCCTATGAAGACATTGCAAGATCTCAGATGCTGTGTAGTCATGAAAACAATCTAAGTTCTCATTCTACCACTAAGGCATTGAAATGCTGGTTAAATAATTATTTTGTAATACTACAAAACACAAAAGTTTGAATTTCTTAATTTTTCTGTCTAGATAAGATATGGGAGAGATCTTTCCATGTAAAAATACCTGAGCAAGCGTAACAAAGAATGTCTTTTTGTAAAATTATAGAATAATTAGTAATATGCACAAATACCCTCTATACACTCATTACACACACACACGTGCAGACACATAAGTCTAGAATACATTAAGACTACATATCTAGAATGCAACTTTATGATTATCAGTATTATTTTATGCATTCTTACTTGCATATGTCAAAAGATGAATTCAAAAAATAACTAAGTCAAATAGGTTAAATATAATTGCCCCCCAAAATCATTAAAAATACACATCTGTAAAAACTAAATCCTATTCTTATATACTATTCTGGTAAATCCATCCTCCACATTGAATAACTGGAATTTCTTGATACTGATATATGCTGATAACAAATACTAATTATGTTATGCGCTATTAGATGCTTATAAAATCTCATGATGTATCCCTGATAGCTCATTTGGTAAAGAATCCACCCACAATACAGGAGACCCCAGTTCAATTCCTGGGTTGGGAAGATCTGCTGGAGAAGAGATAGGCTATCCACTCTAGTATTCCTGGCCTTCCCCTGGAGCTCAGCTGGTAAAGAATCTGCCTGCAATGCAGGAGACCTGGGTTCGATCCCTGGGTTGGGAAGATACCCTGGAGAAGGGAAAGGCTACCCATTCCAGTATTCTGGCCTGGAGAATTCCATGGACTATAGTCAATGGTGTCTCAAAGAGTCAGACATGACTGAGCAGTTTTCACATACATCCAACACATTGTGTCTCCAACAAAGCCTACTGTGTGAATTGACCCCTTGTAATACATTACCATTCCATTAACTTCGTTTCTGCCTATTCTGTACCCTGGGTCCTTATAGCAGTTTTGGTAACTGGATTTCTGCCTGTAATATATTGTCTGAGACTCTGATTTGAAGTATTCACTCTTTTTTCTCAACATGGAAAAAGATTAAATCAGTAAAACTACCTCATATCCAGCATAATATGGGAATACAATCTTCTGTTTAGTGGAAAGTTACATATGTATACAGGTTATCTGCTTTGTTCAGCTCCTGAATGCTACAGTCTTGTTCATGATTCATGTATATAGAGATCAATTCTGTTATCCGCTGCCAGTACAACCTTATCTCCACTTACTATCTGCCTGATTGAAGTTCCTCACACTTCTGCCTTCACAGACATTTCTGTGACCATGTCATTTAACTCAAAAATGTTGTATTTCTTTTTTAATTTCTAGATGCCTTTACATGCTCAGTTCTTCTCATTGTATAAAATAACTCCCTGACTCTCTGTATTTCTGTCTAAACACTATCTATTCTTCTCTTTATGTCACCCACCATTTTTGACAATGTAGAATACACATCTCTAGAGTAAATTTATGCCCTGACTTGGGTACAATAGTTCTAGTTGCATCTGTTTACCTGCTGAAATTGTTACTAACTCTCACTGTTATTCTTAAAGTGTTCTGATTTAGGTGGTAAATTTGATTCTCATTCTACTCATTCAATACATTCCATAAACCACTATACTTAAGGTTCTGCCCTAACTGGTATGGAACTATGCTCACTAAATTCATCAAAGATTTATATTTGACAGTGAAAAGCATTTCAGTCTTGACCTTGCCAGATTCCTCTCCATTTGACACTCTATACTGTTTCCTCCTTCATAGACCTCTGCTCTCTTGAGTCTACAGTTTCACATTATGTAGATTCTTTTGGGCTTGCATGGTGGTCCAGATGGAACAGAATCTTTCTGCAGTGCAGGAGGCCCAGGCTCCATCTCTGGGTTGGGAAGATCCCCCGGAGAAAGGAATGGCTATCCACTCCAGTATTCTTGCCTGGAGAATTCCATGGACAGAGGAGCCTGGTGGGCTACAGTCCATGGTGTCTCATAGAGTTGTTTACCTCTCTATCCCTTGTTCTAGTTCCCCCTTGCTCATGTTACTTCTTCTTCCTGTCCCTCAAATATTGATATTGCTCAAGATTTTTTTTATCACCCTCCTGTTCTTGTGTATATTTTCCTAAAATGATTTGTGACCTTCTTCATTCCACTTACCTCCTGTCAGCAGATGATTCCTAAATTAATATTCCCAAACATGCCTCCTCTTCCAACAGATTTTACAGAAATAAAAATCTTCCTCTTAAATGATAATATCTTTGTCCTGGCCTATTTATCATTAGTTTTCACTTTTATACATTCAACTCTATAAAAGTTGTCTTCTAATTAAAATAAAGGCCTATTATTCTTGCTTAAAATATTTCAGTCCTTCTTCCATTTCAGAAACCCAAATTCTTATACTGGCAAGTAGGATCCTTTATCATAGGACCTTTGCCCATTTCTTCAGCCTTTTCTTATCTCTCCACATATTTTATCCTTAATTTTACCCACTAACATCCCATCTATTTCCTTCTCCAATATTTAGTTGCACACATGGCTTTGCCCCAAATGCATTATATATATGTATTTATATATATATATATATATACACATTGTCCTTAGCAAGCTGACAGTTCTGTTTATTTGCCTATTTCTTCAGTAGACAAAGAAATGTTCTTCAAAGTTTTCTTTCTAGCATTATAGGAGTCCTAACTGGCAATGAATCCTCTATTTCTTGCTAATACATCCAAGAGTGACAGCAGCTGCAGAAGAGGCAGGTATTACAATGAAATCTCCATTTTCTTCTTATAAATCTGTATTATTGAAGAAAATCAAATATATTTGTTTCAGGAACTTTTGATGATATTTCAAATTGGAAAACTGTTTCATTAAGAACTGGTAACATTATACTATTTTCATGCATGTAGATCTGACTCAATGATTATATCAGACATGAGCATAGGATTTAATAAAGTTATAATGGATTTGCATTAATATGAGCCCATAACTTTTCTTGACCTATTGTGAACCCAGAATTTACATTTTCAACACATCTACAATGAATTTGTTGATGGGAAAGAGTTTATTTTTCATAGTGAAACTTTTTACAAAATGTTTCATTATACTTAAAAAACAGATTGTCTATATTCCAAGAAAAAATACCCGAATTTGTAAAAGATCTTACTTTGGGGAGGAGTTGAAGTTGGATGAAAAGAGTAAAATAATACATTTAAAGGATTATGGCAACTTTTACACTCTGGAAAGGAAATTGCCCTAAATTTATCAGATATATTTCTTGTTGGTTATACTTAGACATTTTTCTTACAAAGGTTGAAAGCAGTTTTCCTCATTGTTTCTCTTAAGTTTGGATCTTATATGAATAAAATCTAATAAATATCATTAAATTGTAATATTTACACACAAGTGTACACTACTTGTGTACTAACTTGTACACAAAAAAATACTATACTAACTTGATCTCTACAGGGGTACTTATGTGAAAGTATGTGAATTCATACAGGAGTTTTACATAGTCTCAGTGGCAAAAATGATTTTTTCATATCAAAAATATATAAATAGTGATTTGGATCTTTGGTCTGTTTATTGCTGTGTTCTATTACAAACATCTACAGAGTAGCTAATATCAAGGCACTCCAAGTGCATAAATTTTACCACATTGATTATTAAAGTGTTAGTCACTCAGTTTTGTCCAACTCTGCAACCTCACAAACTATCGTCCACCAGGATCCTCTTTCCATGGAATTTCCAAGACAAGAATACTGGAGTGGGTTGTCATTTCCTTCTCCAGGAGATCTTCAGATTCCCACCCAGGAATTGAACCTGCATCTCCTACTTGGCAAGTGGATTCTTTAAGGTCTGACCACCTTTGGTAATTTAATACCTCATTTTGTTAATGAATATTAATTATTTAATATAGGATTTTATGAAGAGTATAAAACAGAAAGGTATTAAGCATAAAATAACCTCTTGATAAAAACTGAGCAACAGCTATGATGTCTACCAGACTTATTTGGCAGTGTGGACATGACTAGATATGGCTAGATGAGAAGCCCTAGATATTAAGGCTTAAGATACAGTTTGCAGATAGAGTATTAGGTAAACAATAGCAAGTGAGGCTCACTTGGACTGGAACACTTCCAAAGCACATTGAACTATTGTTGCCCTGATGACCACAATATGTTCTCCTATAACAGGATTGGAAAATTAATGATATCCTCAGTTGTTTATTCATAGGCTTCATACTACTTACTTTTGGGGATTTGTTGTTGTTCAGTTACTCAGTCACGTCCAACTGTTTACAACCCCATGGACTGCAGCACGCCAGGCTTCCCCGTTCTTCACCATCTCCCAGAGCTTGCTCTGTCCATCATGTCCATGTCCATCACGTCCATCAAGTCCAACCATCTCTTCCTCTGTCATCCCCTTCTCCTCCTGCCTTCAATCTTTTCCAGCATCAGGGTCTTTTTTAATAAGTTGGCACTTCTCATCAGGTGGCCAAAGTATCAGAGCTTCATCTTCAGCATCAGTCCTTCCAACGAATATTCAGGGCTGACTTCTTTTAGGATTGGTTTGATCTCTTGCAGTCCAAAGGACTCTCAAGTGTCTTCTCGAACACCACAATTCAAAAGCATCAATTCTTCAGTGCTCAGCCTTTTTTTATGGTCCAACTCTCACATCCATATATGACTACTGGAAAAACCACTGCTTTGACTATAGGGACATTTGTCAGCAAAGGTCTACTTTGGGGAGCAGATGATTAGTACAACTTTCAGGATTGTCTGTCATATCCAATGTCAACTAAGTCTTTCATTTGCCCAGGTCAAAAAACTTGGTATTCCTGACTCTTCTCAACATTTCTATTTTCAAATCCAACTTATAATCAAATCACTTCATACCACTCAAGCCTAAGGCAGAAAAATATTTTGTTTAGATTATTGCAATGTCTTCTAAACAGTCCCGCATCTCCACCCTTGTGCTTTCCTCTGCTTTTTATTCCATCACAGCAGCCAAGCCATACTTTTAAATGTAGGTCAGATCATGACACCTCTCTGTTCAAAATCTTCCAACATTTCCATCTTTGAGTAAGGCAGTGACATACAAATTATTTACGCTACCTTAAAAACTCTTGTATCTGTATCATATTTTTCCATAAATTTACAAGACTTAAAATCACACATATTTATTATCTTACAATTTCTCTGGACTGTGTGTGGATACAGATTATACAGGTTTTTTGTTTCAGGTCTCACCAGGCTGAAATCCTAATGCTGACAGGGTTATGATCTCATCAGGGGTTGGGTGTGTCTCCATACTTCCTCAAGTTGTTGGCAGAATCCACTTCTAGTCTGTGATTGGCTGTAGGACTGAGGGCTATTTTTTCTTTCTGGCTGCCATGCACAGGTCACTCATTGCTAGAGGTCACCTGTATTCCTTGTCATGTGACCCTGTCCATAGATTCTATCAGAACACAATAATTTAATTTTTCAAAACCAACATGGAGAAAATCTCGTGTGTGTGTGTGTGTGTGTGTGTGTGTGTGTGTGTGTGTGTGTAAAATCATACTGCATTTTCTAAAAAATTTTTTGGAGTATGGTCCATGAGGTCACAAAGAGTAGACATGACTGGGTGAGCATGCACACACATAGTTGTTTTATAACATTATGTTAGATTCTGCTCTACAGTAAAGTGACTCAGTTATAAGTGTACATTTTCCCTCTCTTTTTTGGGTTTCCTTCCCAGCTAGCTCACTGCAGAGCACTAAGTAGAGCTCCCTGTGCTATCCAGTAGGTTCTCATTAGTAATCCATTTTATATATAGCAGTGTATATATGTCGATCCCAATCTCCTAATTCATCTCACCCTCACTTTCCCTGCTTGGTGTTCACATATTTGTTCTCTATGTCTATGTCTCTATTTCTGCTTTGCAAATAGGTTCAACTGTACCATTTTTCTAGATTCCACACAAATGTGCTAATATATGGTATTTCTCTTTCTGATTTACTCCACTCTGTATGACAATCGCTAGACCCATCCATATATCTGAAAATGGCACAATTTAGTTCCTTTTTATTGCTGAGCAACATTCCACTATGTGTGTGTGCACACACACACGTATGTGTATGTGTGTATACACATTTGAATGTGTGCTCAGCCTCAGTCACATCTGATTCCTTGAGATCCCATGGACCATAGCCTACCAGGTTCCTCTGTCCATTTGATGTCCCAGACAAGAGTACTGCAGTGGGTTGTCATTTCTTTCTCCATATGTATACACAGCACATCTTTATCCATTCCTCTGTTGAAGGACATTTTCGTTGTTTCCATGTCCTGGCTACTGTAAACAGTGTTGCAATGAACATTGGGGTGCATGTATCTTGTGGAGGCATGGGAGTAACATCCATCACATTTACCATCTTCTAATAGTGAAAAGTTATGACAAATCCTACCTATGCTCAGGGAGAGGAAACACAGGACATGACTATGGAGGTCACCATAGTCTGTCCACAAGGCTGTACATGATCTCTCACTCACTGCTTCTCTGGTTCATCCTCTGCCATTCTCTCTTTTCCCCACTGTGTTTCAGAGAGATTGACCTCCTTGTTGTTCTTTTTATCACAATGGAAGCTGACAGTTTAGGGCTTTAATGCTCCCCTTCTTGCTGGTGGAAAATCTCTTTCTGAGGAAATAAATCCAGATAACTGCCAAGGGTACAGCATTTATGTCTGTCCTCAAATATAATCTTATCAAGAACACCCCTAACCACCTATAGAAGGCAGAAACTCCCATCCTCCCTAATAGTATCCCAGAAATACTTTTCTCCATAGAATATGTCAGCAGTTGGCATTTTATTTATTTTTATTGGTTTATTGTCTATCTCTCCAACATCATTATGACAGCACAAGATTTTTGTTTACCATTGAATTTCTAGCCTAAGAATAGTGCTTGCTGTGCGTTTATAGAGGAAATTCTTAATAAATATGTATGCAGTGCACTTCTGGTTCCCCTGCTTTCTGAATAGGGACTGAAGAGGATGTCATTTCTGAGAGAAAAGAATGTTTCAACAAATAGTCCATAACATACAACAAAATCTTACTCTTGGCTATTTGATATTTCTCTTTATTGCATGTGTATTTCCCCTCAGATTTGATTGATGCACTTGAGGTCTAGTATATAAATACAAATAAACTTCTTTATTATGTGTATAATCTGGTTGTTAAGAGCCTTGCTGGAAGGAAGACAGAAAACCCATGAATCCTGGTGCAGATCTATTCACAAAATTTTGCAGAGGGGCTTCCCCAAGATATGTATTCAATAAATATTCACTGAAATAAGTAGGGCCAGTAATTCACAGTTCTGCTGACTGTGATCTTCAGTCATCTGGAAATAATGCAAAGTGATCACATAGAACTGGTGTATTCCTAATTTTTATTGCATTGATTATTGAATGATAGGTATTAACCTAGACCATTTCTTCAAAAGTGTAGCTACCAATATTTTTGTCATCTCATTTGAATGGGCAGTTGAAATGCAGATTGTCAGTCTTACAGTTTTGCATTTATAGCTGTGTTTGTTTCATTTTCATGATAATTATATAGTGCCTGAGAAAAGTCCATTAGGTTCACGTACACAAGTATGCACACCCAAACAAAATGACTTGAGATTTCTAAGGGAAGAAATATTATGCTAATTGGGTCAAGCGAATTCGATGTGTGCCTTGACAATAATGAGGAATCCTGAAAAAAGTAATTGGGATCAAAGTTATGAATACAGAAGAGGTTAAATCAAAGTATAAATGCATGATAGGTCAAGATATTAGAATATGCTGCCAAGATATATTTCCTGGATAAAATGAAGATCTGTATCCATATTAGAATTATCCATACAAAGAGATCTAATAATACTAGAAAGAAGACAAGATTATGAATTTGATTTAATTATAGTTTATAATGGAGCTAACTTGCCATCCGAAGAAAGAGGACGAGAGCTACATTTTTCTTAAGACAAGAACGGGAGAAAAGCAATTAAGATTATTATTACAGCATGATCTTCTGATAACAGGGTTACTATAAGTAATCAACAAGACCCTTGATGTTCTGTGTGATTTAGTGTACTCAAAAATTGTCTTTTATGGAATATTGAAAATCATTTAAATCTTTTTTCTGTGGTATAAATAAAATAACCTTAATATTTTAAAGTCTTCACCTTGAAAAAAGACACTGTCATACAGTGTGGAGCTATTTTAAATTGCTTCAAGATTTTGAAAAGAGGACTTGGCATTGACTATACAAACCTTTTATTTGCATATCTTAACTTAGCAATTTATCTACTACTTAGTGAAATAATAGCAATTTCTCTATTAATATTTCCCACAGAGAAATAAAGAGTGAAATAAAAAGTGGTAAAAGCCATGCTGTTCATTACAGCATGGATTGTAATATAGGGAAAAAAGCTAAGGTCAACCTAAATGACCATGAATTTGGAGAAATTTAAATGAAAAATGATACATATAGACTATCAAATCCTATGCAATAATTTTAGAATTAAGATAAAACTCAATGTTTTGGTGTAGATATATCTTTATTATGTGTTAAAATTTAACAATAGTACAATATAATTCTGTATAATGTAGTCAAATGCATTTTAAGTGTAGTGTGTACATATACTTTAAATGCATATGTATTATATATGTAAATATAGCATATATATGTATATATGTGTGTATACATGTATACACATACATGCATACATGTATGCTCAGTCACTTCAGAGAGGTCTGTCTCTTGTGACCCTATGGACCACAGCCCTCTAGGTTCCTCTGTCAATGGGAGTCTCTGTAAATCCATGGCTGATTCATGTCAATGTATGGCAAAAACCACTATAATATTGTAAAATAATTAGTCTCGAACTAATAAAAATAAATGGAAAAAATAAATAAAATAACATTAATAACAAAAAATAAATTAAAAAAATAAAGTGGGTTGCCATGACCTCCTCCAGGTGATCTTCCCAACCCAGGGATCAAAGCCTCATCTCCTGCATCTGCCGCATTGCAGGTGGATTCTTTACCCACTGGGCCACTTGGGAGGCCCATACACATACATACATAAATACAAAGAAGGAACATCATCTAGCCTGTGAAATCTTGAAGTCCTTTATTTAAATAATACCTCCATGGTTTGGGGAAAGTGACCCCCATTTGTAATACAAAATGTAAGATTTAATATACTGTAAAATGAAAATAATAACATTTACTTCATGATTTATTTTGAAGATTTAATATGTTATTAATAGCACGTGTGCACATTTAGAACACTGCCTGTCACATTATAAATAAATAAGTCATCATTGTCATCACCATCACCATCATCATCTTTATCATTATTATGATTCTACTTACATTAAAGGAATCCATCTCTAGAAGGATTTACACATGGAAATGTCAGTATTACTTTTTTATGTAACTCTAATGAAAAGAAAGAAAATCTAATTTTCATTTTTATTTCTGTATAGTTTGGGAGATCTATGAGTATGTGTTTGTGTATAATTATTGGTTTAACATTTAAACTATTAAATGGTAAGCCTACTTTAAAACAGAATATAAAGCAGAAAAATAAATTGCTGTTTAAATGTACTTTGTATTTGCTTGCTAAGGCTGCTGTAACAAAGGACTACAGACTGGGTGGCTTAAACAACAGAAATGAGTTTTCTCATGATTCTGGAGGCCAAAAGCCTGAGGCCAGTGTCAGCAGTGTGGTTTTTTTCTGAGGGTCATGACAGAAGGATCTGTCCCAGGCCTCTCTCCTGGGTTTGTAGATGAATATCTTGTGCCTTCACATTAGCTTTCTTCTGTGTCTATATCTGAATCTCTTCTTATGAGAACATGGGTAATTTTGGCTTAGGGTTTACCTTAATGACTTCATTTTACTTTAATTTCCACTGTAAATTACTCAAACTCCAAACACAGTCACAATCTGAAATGGTGGTAGGACTTCAGTATATGAATTTTGGTGGGCAAGGAGGAAGAGCGGGAATAATTTATTGTTAGAATTTAATTGTTTAAGAAATAGTAATCACAAAATGCAGAAGGAAAGAAATTTTATTTATCTTTGGAACTTTAGAGTTTAGCTCAATCTCTGCCATATTAGTAAGAGCTTTCTTAGTGTAGGTTTTATAATAGTTGGGACAGGATATCATAATGAAAATCTTACATTCTATTTTCAAAAACAGAAGCACAAGATTTCCTTTGTTCTCATAGGAAACTAACATTTGTGTTACATATGGTGTCCCCTCTCTCTTACTCAAGGATGATGAATAGACCCTTTGTGTTTCTAACCAAACTTGTATCATACTTATCTCTGAGAATGGTGTAGTGTGTGTGTGTCTGTGTGTGTGTATGTTTGTGTGTGTGTTTCTAAAGTAAAAAGACTATCACATAATGTCTCTTTCTCTCTTTTTCTCTCTGTCTGTCTCTGTCTCTCTTTCCTCTCTCTCTGACTCTATTTACATCTAGATATAGAGACAGATATTCATTTTTTGTCTCTGGAAAACCCAGACTAATACTCCCCATTTATAGGGATTTTTTTTCATAATTTTCATGGGAGAGTTATTTATATATTCTCAATACCAGTCTTGAGTAAGAAATACATATAGCAAATATTTGCTCATAGTCTGTGGCTTTTCTTTATACTTTCTAAAATGTGACTTTTGATGGTTTATCATATTGATGGAGTATAATATATCAATTTTTAAATTTTATATTTAGAGTTTTGTATGTCTCCTCTGGGCTTCCCTGGGCTCAGATGGTAAAGAATTCGCCTGTAATGTGGGATACCTGGATTCAAGCCCTGGGTTGGGAAGATCCCCTGGAGAAGGGAACAGCTATCCCATTCCAGTATTCTGGCCTGAAGAATTCCACGGGCAGAGGAGCTTGGCAGGCTACAGTCCATGGAGTCGCAAAGAGTCAGACATGACTGAGCTACCCCAAAGCAGTGAAGACAACTTTTTTATTCAAAAGTTTTTATTGAAACGTTTTTTCTAAGTTACATATAATAGAAAATAGATATGTACTTTTCTGCACTGAAATCCAGTTTTTTGTTGAAAAGTTTTTCTCTCCATCTTTTAAATTTCTTCAATTTGGTGTTATATTTCTTACATATTTGTGTTACATTGACAGTACTGTTTCTTAATGCTTATACTGCACTCTCCTGATGCTGCTGCTAAGTCGCTTCAGTAGTGTCCGACTCTGTGCGACCCCATAGACTGCAGCCCACCAGGCTCTGCCCTCCTTGGGGTTGTCTGGGCAAAAACACTGGAGTGGGTTGCCATTTCCTTCTCCAATGCATGAAATTGAAAAGTGAAAGTGAAGTCACTCAGTCGTGTCGGACTCCTTGCGACCCCATGAATTGCAGTCTACCAGGCTCCTCGGTCCATGGGACCTTCCAGGCAAGAGTACTGGAGTGGGCTTCCATTGCCTTCTCCACACTCTCCTGATGACTGACACTCTATTATAAATTATGAAGTCATGTGGAGTAAGTCTTCCAAATTTGCTCTCTTAAGATTATTCTTGTCATTTGAATCTTTTGCAATTCTATGTAAGTTTTATAATTAGTTGCCAATTTCTATCAAAATAATTATTCAGATTTTTTATTGTATTATATCAAATTTATATATCAATTTAAGGCAAATTAGCTTCTTGACAATCATGTATATGACATCCCTCCATGAATACTATATTGATATAAGCATTAGTGTTGTAAAACTTAATAAACACAAATCTCAGTTGAATAGAATTGGGAGTCCAGAATGGGGAATTCTCATGCCCTGCAACAACAGAGCCAAACAGGGGAAAAAAAAAACAAATAATCTTCTTCAATCGTAGCAAGAACTTAGCCAATGAAAAGCCATGGTCTCTGTTTCATATTGCCCTCCCAGCTTCCTTTTCCTTTTTACCAAAGTGTTCTCCTTTTTTTGCCGAGTGAGACTTCAAATGTGGTGCATCTGGGGGCTTTGCAGGTGGCGCTGGTGGTAAAGAACCCGCCTGCCAATGAAGGAGATAAAAGAGACCAGGGTTCGATCACTGGGTGGGGAAGATCCTCTGGCAGAGGAAATGGCAACCCACTCCAGTATTCATGCCTGGAGAATCCCACGGACAGAGGAACCTGGAGAGCTACAGTCCATAGGGTCTCCAAGAGTCGGACGTGACTGAAGCAACTGAGCACAGATGCATTTCATGTTTGCAAAACTCAATTTGCAATTCTCTGCTAATCCCAAATAAGCCCATCTTTGCTGGAGAAATATCTCTGTCAGTGTAAATTTCAGATCAAGAGTATAAAACTCTTGCACATCTTTTGGTGGATCTACTCCTTGATATTTTATTTTCTTTTGCTATTAAAAATACATGTTTTTTGGTTCACTTTCCAGTTCAGTTAGTTCAGTTCAGTTCAGTCACTCAGTCGTGTCCGACTCTTTGCGACTCCATGAACCACCGCACGCCAGGCCTCCCTGTCCATCACCAGCCCCTGGAGTCTACCCAAACCCATGTCCATCCAGTCACTGATGCCATCCAACCATCTCATCCTCTGTCGCCCCCTTCTCCTCCTGCCCCCAATCCTTCCCAGCATTAGGGTCTTTTCCAATCAGTCAACTCTTCGCATGAGGTGGCCAAAATATTGGCGTTTCAGCTTCAACATCAGTCCTTCCAATGAACACCCAGGACTAATCTTCTTTAGGATGGACTGGTTGGATCTCCTTGCACTCCAAGGGACTCTCAAGAGTCTTCTCCAACACCACAGTTCAAAAGCATCAATTCTTCTGCGATTAGCTTTCTTTATAGTACAACTCTCACATCCATACATGACTACTGGAAAAACCATAGCCTTGACTAGACAGACCTTTGTTGGCAAAGTAATGTTTCTGCTTTTAAATATGCTATCTATGTTGTCATAACTTTCCTTCCAAGGAGCAAGCATCTTTTAATTTCATGGCTGCAATCGCTTTCTAGTAGTTTGATTCAAACACAGCAAAATAGATTAAAGTTTTGTGTAATGACATTGTATTCTATCACCTTGGTAAATGTCCTACTTAGTTTTAACAGTTAATTTTAGATTCATGAAGATTTTCTTAATAAACAGCCATGCTATTTGCAAATAGTTCTAACTTTTGGACCTATAATCTTAATTTGTTTTTACATTTTATTGGGCTGATCATCAGTTATAGCATTAAATCAGGTTGTGAAAAAATATCTTTGCCTTATTCCTGTTAAAATAAGCATGTATTAAGTAGGTCACGCTAAATGTATCTTTGTGGTTTTTTTTCATAGACATCATCAATTGTATTTAACAACTTTCCTTCCTTTTGAAGTTTGCTAAGTTTTTATCATAAAAATTTCTGACAATCAGCAAATGATTTTTCATTATCTTTTGTAATATTTATGTGTGTTTGTGTGTGTATGTACACATATGTTTTCCTTCTGATGTTGTGAATTACTTTCACTGATTTTAAAACATTAAATCAACTTCACATTTCTGGGATAAATCTCTTTGGTACTCAATGTACTTTTGTGCTATATTTGCTTGTTCTTTATCATATTTTACTCTGCACATAGTCCTGAATTTTGCTAATAATACTTTGTGAAAAATATTTGCATCTATACTTATAGAAGTGTTTTTATTTTGGTGTTTTTGTCAATTTTAGTATCAGGATTATATGACCTCACAAGAGATTTCAGATTGTTTTCTCTTTATCCTTTAGAAGTTTTCATTTAAGTGTGCTATATAGCTTCCTTAAATGACTAAAATAATTTACCAATAAAATTTTTGATTCTGAAATTTTACTTATAGGAAGCTAAATGTGACCAAAATGTATATCAAATTTCTTGACATATAATTATTCATAATATTTCTTAATTTTAAAAATATCTACAAACTGCATGGAATTATTTCCACTTTTCTGTGATGGTGGATTGTATTTCTATTATTTTTCTTTTTCTGTGTGACTGTTACAATGACTTTATTATTATTTTTTTAATTTTATATTGGTGTAGATCAACAATCAATGTGTTGGTTTCAAGTATATAGTAAAGTAATTAACTTATACATATATATGTATATATGCTTTTCCTAGTTCAGTATTGGTAACATTTTATTTATTTTATTGATATTTGCAAAGAACCAAACTACATCAAATTAAATATATATTTAAACTTTTTTCATCTATTTTATGTTCTTACTCCTCTACACTTTGTTTAAAATTTGCTGATATTCTTCTACCAAATATTTCTTTTCATTTGTACTAAAGACCACTGTTAATTTCATAGCAACATAAAATGTTAACAACAAGGAAAACTTGGTGAGATATTTATGAGAACTCTCTATATTATCTATGCAACTTCTCTTTAAATCAAGAACTTAAAAAAAGTTTATTTTAAAGTAAATAAAAATTATTTCATTGATCACAGAGCTTTCTTCAAGTCTAAAATGTTAACAATTAAAGCTAAACATTTTCCTCTAAGCACTGCTTTACATGCATCCACCAACTTTTGATATGTTATACTTTCTTAATCTCCCAGGTTGAAATAGAAGGCAATTTTAATTTTTGACATTTTTTACTCATATGTATATTAAAATTGTGTTCTTTTTAAAATTTCTAAGATGTGAGCATTTTAAAGATATCTTATTGCTTTACATTATAACAATTCTCCTTTGGTAAGATAATACCAAATACCTATACTACTACAATCTTTCTAAATTATTAATGCTTTTTTTATCCTCCAATAATAAGTACTTTTTGGTGAATAGCATGCTAAAAAAAGAGTATTTTGCAGTTTTTAGGTGTACTTGCCTTATAAGTTACAGTTAGGTCAAGGTTTTTGATAATGTTGTTCAGATCTATATCTTTATGACTTTTGTCTTTAACATTTTCATCAATTATTAAAGCTCAGTGATTTATTTTCAAACTATGTTTTAGCTTTGTCTAAAACATCTTCTTCATTTTGGTCAATTTATGATCTGTTTTTAAGATCATTGTCTTCCTACTGAATTAATTCTCCTATCACTATGAGATGACTTACCTCAGTTCTTGTAATATTTTTTTTTTCTTGAAGATAAATTTGTTTGATATTATAACCACACTAGAATTAATAATCTTATTATTTGCCTGGGATATGTTATCCCATCCTTTTATTTTCAACTTACTTATGCATTTATATCTAAACTGCCTCTTACTTACATAGCATATGGTGGTGTCAAGCTTTTAATCAATTATGAGAAACTTCTAAGAACAATGCTTATTATTATAAATGTAATTGTAGACATTACATGCAATTACAGACATTGCAAGCTCGAATCAAGAATGCTGGGGAAAATATCAATAACCTCAGATATGCAGATGACACCACACTTATGGCAGAAAGTGAAGAACTAAAGAGCCTCTTAATGAAAGTGAAGAGGAGAGTGAAAAAGTTGGCTTAAAGCTCAATATTCAGAAGACAAAGATCATGGCATGTGGTCCCATCACTTCATGGCAAATAGATGGGAAAAAGGTAGAAACAGTGGCAGACTTTATTTTTTGGGGCTCCAAAATCACTGAAGATGGTGACTGCAGCCATGAAATTAAAAGACGCTTGCTCCTCGGAAGAAAAGTTATGACCAACATAGACAGCATATTAAAAAGCAGAGACGTTACTTTGCCAACAAATGTCCATCTAATCAAGGCTATGGTTTTTCCAGTGGTCATGTATGGATGTGAGAGTTGGATTGTAAAGAAAGCTGAGCACTGAAGAATTGATGCTTTTGAACTGTGGTGTTGGAGAAGATTCTTGAGTCCCTTGGACTGCAAGAAAATCCAACCAGTCCATCCTAAAGGAGATCAGTCCTGGGTGTTCATTGGAAGGACTGATTTTGAAGCTGAAACTCCAATACTTTGGCCACCTGCTGCGAAGAGTTGATTCATTTGAAATGACCCTGATGCTGGGAAAGATTGAAGGCAAGAGGAGAAGAGGATGACAGAGGATAAGATGGTTGGATGGCATCACCAACTCGATGGACATTAGTTTGAGTCAGCTCTGGAAACTGGTGATGGACATGGAGGCCTGGCATGCTGCAGTCCATGGGGTCACAAAGAGTTGGACACGACTGAGCAACTGAAGTGAACTGAATTAGACATGATTAGGTTTAGTTTAGTATTTTACAACTTTTAGCCTTTATTTGAGCAATACAAAATTTAAAGATAATACACATTAAGTATTCTCTTTATCCATAATTATCAGTGTTTGATTTAGAGAGGACAATAGGCTATATATGTAAATTTCACTTGGTTACAATTTTTCTGTGCTCTACATTTTCATCTCTCCCTTCCCTTGAATACTTGCAACCACTCATCATTCTACTGCTCTATAGTTTTCACTTTTCCAGAATTTAAGATAGATAAAATTAGATGGTGTTTAGGCTTTAAAAATCAATTTATTTCATTTAGTAATATGTACTTAAATTTCCTCCATATCCTTGTATGGCTGTATAGCTCATTATTTCTAGAACTAAAAAATATTCCATTGTCTGGGTGTATCTCAGTTTATTTATCCATTTATTTACTGAAGAAAAACCTTATTGCTAACAACTTTTTGGCCATTATAAATAAAACATAAATATGATCAGAATTCAGGTTTCTATGTAGATATAAATTTCAAATTGATTTGGTGCACCACATCCTGGTCAGCATTTGGTGTTTTGTCAGCGTTTCAGATTCTGGTCATCTCATCATTATTATAAAAGTGTTATTGCATTGTAGTTTTAGGTTACATTACTCATGTGACACAAATTGATGTTGAACATGTATTCTTATGCTTGTTTGTCACCTGTGTATATTCCTTGTTCAGTTCTTTTGCTCATTCTTTAATCAATTAAAAAAAAATTTATAATTCAGTTTTCAGAGTTCTTTGTATATTTTGGATAACAGTCCTTTATTAGATATTTCTTTTCCAAGTATTTTCTTCCAAGCTGTGGCTTATTCTAAAAATCTCTTGACACTGTCTTTCACAGAGTTGAAGTTCTTAATTTTCATGAAATCAGGTTGTCAAATATCACAGATTATAACTTTGGTATTGTATTTAAAAAATCATTGCAAAATCCAAGGACTTCTAGATTTTCTTCTAATTTATGTTGTAGATGTTTAACAGTTGCACATTTACATTTATTATTTTTTTTTTTAAATATTATTTTATTAGTTGGAGGCCAATCACTTTACAACATTTCAGTGGGTTTTGTCATACATTGGCATGAATCAGCCATATAGTTACACGTATTCCCCATCCCGATCCCCCCTCCCACCTCCCTCCCCACCCGACTCCTCAGGGTCCTCCCAGTGCACCAGGCCCGAGCACCTGACTCATCCTTAACAAAATTCTAGCAAACAGAATCCAACAACATATTAAAAAAAATCATACACCATGACCAAGTGGGCTTTATCCCAGGAATGCAAGGATTCTTTAATATCCGCAAATCAATCAACGTAATACACCACATTAACAAATTGAAAGATAAAAACCATATGATTATCTCAATAGATGCAGAGAAAGCCTTTGACAAAATTCAACACTCATTTATGATTAAAACTCTCCAGAAAGCAGGAATAGAAGGAACATACCTCAATATAATAAAAGCTATATATGACAAACCCACAGCAAGCATCAGCCTCAATGGTGATAAATTGAAAGCATTTCCTCTGAAATCAGGAACAAGACAAGGATGCCCACTCTCACCACTACTATTCAACATAGTGTTGGAAGTTTTGGCCACAGCAATCAGAGCAGAAAAAGACATAAAAGGAATCCAGATAGGAAAAGAAGAAGTGAAACTCTCGCTGTTTGCAGATGACATGATCCTCTACATAGAAAACCCTAAAGACTCTTCCAGAAAATTACTAGAGCTAATCAATGAATATAGTAAAGTTGCAGGATATAAAATTAACACACAGAAATCCCTTGCATTCCTATACACTAACAATGAAAAAACAGAAAGAGAAATTAAGGAAACAATACCATTCACCATTGCAACAAAAAGAATAAAATACTTAGGAGTATATCTACCTAAAGAAACAAAAGACCTATACATAGAAAACTATAAAACACTGATGAAAGAAATCAAAGTGCACATTTACATTTAGACTGATGACCTACTTTGAGTTAATTTTCCTGAATGGTATAAGGTCCTTGTCTAGATTCACTTTTCTTGGATGGGAATGCCCACCTGATCCAGCACTATTATTAATAATTAATTATTATAATTATTATATTATATTATTGTAATTATTATATTATTATAATTATTGATTATTATAATTAAAATAATTAATAATTGTCTAGATTCACTTTTCTTGGATGGGAATGCCCACCTGATCCAGCACCATTATTAATAATTAATTAATTAATAATTAATAATTACTCCATTGTATTTCCCTGCTCCTTTGTCAAAGACCAATTGACTATATATGGTTCTATTTGTGGTCTTTCAATTCTGTTCTGTTGTTCTATTTGACCATTCTTTCACTAATATCACACTACCTTGAATTTGACCACTGTTAAGTCCGGAAATAGGATAATGTCAGTCCTGCAACTTTGTTCTTCTCTTTTAATAACAAGCTGATTATTCTCAGATTTTGCTTTCCATAAAAACTTATAATCTGTTTGTCAATATCCACAAAATGACTTGCTAGAATTTGGTTTGAGATTGCATTGAACCTATCAATCAAGTTGGGAAAAACTATACCTGAGTCCTCTTTCCTTGAACATGGAATATCTCTCCATTTAATTAGTTCTTTTATATATTTTCTGTCCTTTTAATATCCACAAAGTCTACAATGATATCCCCTCTTTCATATCTTATAGTGCTAAGTCATGTCTAATCCTTGCAAACCCATGAACTGTAGCCTGCCAGGCTCCTCTGTCCGTGGAATTCTCCAGGCAAGAATACTGGAGTGGATTGCCATTTCCTTCTCTATTTCCTTCTGCGTATTTTATATTGATAATTAAATCTTCTCTTTTTTGTTTTTAGTTAACTTGGTTAGAGGCCAAGTCTATTGTCTTTTCAAAGAACCAGTTTCTTTTGCATTGTTTTTTTCTTATAATTTCTGCTATAATTTTCATATTTTCTTCTATATATTTTAAATTTAATTTGCTCTTCCTTTTCTGATTTCCTGAGGTGGGTCTACATACTTTAAATTTAATTTACTCTTCCTTTTCTGATTTCCTAAGGTGGGAGCTTAGACTATTGATTTTATATCTTTCTTTTTTTCTATTCAAATATATGCTTTCAATGCCATAAAATTTCCTCTAAGCGCCACTTTTAGTATATGAAACAAGTGTTGGAGAGTTGCATTATTTTCATTTAGCTCAAAATATTTAAAAATATATCTTGATACTTACTTTTTGACTGTATGTGGCTTACAAGTGGTTTTAATCTGGAAATATTTGGGGAATGTTCAGCCATACTTTTGATACTGATCTCTAGTTTAATTCCACTGTGGTGTGAGGGCAGATATTATATGATTTCTATTATTTTTACATTTGTTAAGGTGTGTTTGACCCAAAATGTTGTTTATATTTGTGAATGTTTCATGAGAGCTTGAGGAATGTATGTTTTGTTGTTTCATGATGAAGTAATCTATAGATGTCAACTAAATGAAGGTGATGGCGGTATTATTGAGTTCAACTATATCCTTACTGTTTATTTGTCTGTTGGATTGGTCCATTTCTGATAAAGAGGTGTTAAACTCTCCAAAAATAATATTGGATTTGTCTATATCTCCTTGTAGCTCTTTCGCTCTTAGACAAAGTATAAGTTCAACAAGCAGAAAACAGCAACAAAAAAATAGGGTTGATTTTATTCTGATTATGTCAATATTCACTCAATATTAATATTAATATAAAACAGCAAATAAAAGACAGAGATATCAGGGTAGATCAATACATGTTTGACTCAAATACTTTAACTTTCTATTGCCAGGTGCATGCATATCCAAAATAGGTATGTCTTTTTGGAGAATTTATCCTTTTGTTATTATGTAATGTCCATCTTTACTCCTAATAACCTTCCTTACACTGAAGTCTGTACTGTCTGAGTTAGCATAGCTGGACCCGCTTTTCTGTGATTAGTACTATATCTTTTTCCATTTCTTTAACCTTAATCTATATGTGTATCCCCTTAATTAAATTAAGGCTTTTATAGACAACATAAAATTGGATCTTGTATTTTGATCCACCCTGCTTATCTGTCTTTTATTTGGTGTATTTAGGCCATTAATATTTAAAATGAATATCGACATAGTTAAAAATCAACCACTTTTTTTTTTTTTTTACTGTTTTCTGTTTATTGAACATGGTCTTTGTTCTTATTTTTGTCTTCCACACATTTTGTGTTTCATTGTTATAATTGAAGATTTTCTCTGATCTCAATTTCTCTAGTTTCATAGTGTATCAGTTATACTTCTAATTTTACATTTTTTAGTGTTTTCCCTAGAGTTTGTAATTTTCATGTACAACTAATCCACATCCACTTTGAATTAACACTGTACCATTTCCATGTAAGGCAAGTACTCTACAAAAGAAAATCCTCCTAGTTCTTCATTCCATACCTTGTATCATTGCTGTCATTTATTTTACGTATATATATGTAAAATACATATATATACGTAAAATAAATAAATACACACACACACACACACATATATATACTCTTTATAGGTGACTCTTGAACAAAGCAGCAAAGCAGGGGTTGGAGTACAGACCCTCTGCACAGTTGAAAATCCACTTAAAGGTTTGCAACTGACCATGAATAAATAAATGGGAGAGAGAAAAACTTTCTGGAAGTACATTTCACTATAGCTGAGAATTTCCTACCTTGGTCTTTTCTTTATGCTTCTTCTCCTAAACTTTGACTACAGTATGATTTAGCTTAATCTTTAGTGCTTAGCCTGCTTGGTCTTTCTGAGCTCTCTGTATTTGCGGTTTGGTCTTTGGCATTAGTTTAAGAAACTGCTCAGTCTTCATTGCTTCACATATTGCTTCTTGTTTTTTTCACATATTGCTTCTCATCCTTTCTTTTCCTTTTAGCTCACCCATTATGTGCATGTTACATCCTTTGTATGTGTTTGCACATCTTGAACACTGTTCTGGTGGGATTTTTTTCTTTGTTTATTTAGTTTTGGAGGTGTCTCTTGTCATACCCGCAAGATCAGAGTTTCTTCAGTCATGTTCACTCTGCTAAAGAGCCCATCAAAGGCATTGTTCATCTGTGCTGTTAACATTTTTGATCTAGCATTTATTTTTGATCCTTTATTAGAATTTCTACTTTTATGTTTACACTACCTATTCTTTCATGTTGTCCACTTTAGCGTTAATGCCCTTAGCATATACATTACTTTTTAAAAAATTCCTAATCTGATAAGTCCAACATATCTGATGTACTTGACTCTGGTTCTGAAGCTTGTTTAGTCTCCTCAAACTCTTTCTTTCTCCCTTTCTTTATGCTTTGTAATTTTCGTAGAGAGTTGAATATAACATTCTTGTTAAGACCTGCAGCAAACAGGCCTTTAGTAATGCAGTGGTATGGTGTGGGGGGAGGGGAGCATCTAATGTTCTGTAATGAAGTCTCAGTTTTGGATGGGACAGGATAACTGGAGGGTGCTGGAGTTGGGTTTTTTCTTTCCGTCAGTTGGGTTAAGCTCCGGTTATATAGTTTTCCCTGAAGTCATATCTTGTTAAGATGAAAAAAAAAAATGCTCTGGCATATTTCAAAAAGTTGACTTTCCCCCATCTCTTGTTGGAAGCATGAGGGAATTTTTCTCTGATATAATCTGTGTGATGGTAGTAGAGCTTCTGGTGGTAAAACTCAAAAGCATGGGATATCTTGTATTACTCCATCCTGGTGTAGCTTCTGAATTTTCAGAACTGTCTACACTTAGCCTCCTGTGATTAATCAATTGCAGATGAGGCTTCCCTATCCCAGTACTGGTGTCTGCAGAAGTTTCTACCCTGTACGATAATGAATGCTGTTGTTGCTGTTATGTTTAGTCACTAAATTGCATCCCACTTTTCAGCGACCCCATGGATTGTAGCCTGCCAGCCTCCTCTATCCACGGGATTTCCCAGTCAAGAATATTGGAGTGGGTTGACATTTTCTTCTTCAGTGGATCTTTCCCACCCAGGGATTGAATCTGCATCTCCTGCATTGGCAGGTGGATTCTTTACCATTCAGCTGCCAGCAAAGCCCCTATAATGAATGCAAAATATTAAATTAAAACTGTGTTGAGCATAGCTAAAGAAGGCCAAAATTGAAGTCTATATACTTATATGCTTATATTAGGAAATACTTAAAAGCTTATATTAGGAAATAAAACCTGAAAATCAATAATCTCACTATTTAAATCAAAAAGTTAAAAATAGAAAACTAAGCTCACATAAAATGCGAAATTGGAATCAGTAATAAAAATTTTAAAATATAATACAAACACATAATAGAGAAAATAAAAAATAAAGTTTGCTCCATGAATGTACTAATACAATTGAATGATACTTTTGAAGAAAATAGGAGAAATACAAGCATTTGTATCAGAAGCAAAAGTAGTCTTTCTACAGAAGTTTTTATTAACAAAATGATAAATTATAATAAACAACTTTATGCCAGTATATTTTTAAAATAAAGTCAACTTAATAAATTCATTAAAAAATAAAACAAATAGGAAATTCTGGAATTTGTATGTCTTTTACAAAAATTGATTTATATCACTAACATAGTTCCATTTAAGAAAAGAAATGATAGCCTAGCCATCTTTAATGCTAAATTCCAAAAATCAATTGAAGAAGAATGGATAAAGGTGAACATGCAACAACATTGACAATCAGAGCTTAAGAAGAATGAGAAAGA